>NW_003852416.1:8470253-8565555 GCF_000181295.1 Otolemur garnettii
GAGCCCCATTCACGCCACCCCCTCTGCGGAGCCCCATTCACGCCACCCCCTCTGCGGAGCCCCATTCACGCCACCCCCTCTGCGGAGCCCCATTCACACCACCAGAGCTTGTACATCTGGTTCCGTTCCCTGGACACATCTCCCCTTCTCACTGCTTCCCTCCCCTCAGGGAAAGCTCTCCTGATTCCTGCCCAGAAGACTGACCTTGGGGCAGCAGGATCTAGCCCCAGAATGTCCCCACAGGCTTCTCCCAAGTCCAGAGTTCCAGGTGGGGTTTTTGAAGTGATGACATCAGCCTGTTCATCAGAAATGTTCCAACCCTCCCAGGAATCTCTTTGGGACAAGCATAATGTTCTGGCTAATTTTAAATGTAATTAAAAGATTGTCTTTCTTTCTTTCAAGGCACGTTCAATTTCCATAGTTCCCCTCCTTAGAATACAGTTCTCTGAGGTTGTCTTTTTATTTTCCAGACTTTCCCCCCAAATGAGAACACTTGCAACAGATGCAAATCCTTTCCTTATTTGGCCTGGTCTATCAGTAGATAGTATTTTTACAATATAGAAAGATTTCTAATGGCACATGGAAAATATCTTTTCCCCCAAAACACTAATAATAATAATAATAAAATCCCTGTTTAAAAAAATTTTTTCTCCAAATTGCTTTTTATAACCCATTCAGCATTTTCAGGGACATAATTAAAACATCAAACAGTTTTCCTGCTGGTTATGCTAAAATTTGAATACTTGAGGCAGCCACTATTATTAGATATTAAAATGGACTTGAGTATTTATTAAAAAGATCCTCTTAAGTAACTACTCATTTGGGTTTGCTGTTTAATATAAAGACAAGCCCCATAATGTGAAAATACCTGTTTCTAATAAAGACCTTAATTGGTAGCAGGAGGATATATTTTTAAAATATAAAATATGTATTTTGTTCACTATTTTTCTAGCTTAATGTGACTAATTTTCCCATTCAACTTTATCCCTAAGGAAAAATATAGAAAGAAAGGCCATTACCAATACATGAAGCTCAGTAGTTTGCTTTCTGTGGATGTAATTGCTATCAAGAAGGCTAGTAGCTGGGTAATTTTGGTTTAAATGAGTACATAGTCTGAAAAAGGATAAATTAACCTTTGTAGGACTGAAATTAAATTCCAGCGAGTGATTGTTCTAGCTCAGTGCACACTGAGTCCAGGGCAGGAAGAACATTTTGCCCAGGAAGAAAAGTGAGTAAAATGCCAAATACCCGCTCAAGCAGGGGTAGGATAGGGTAGGATAGGGTAGGATAGGGCAGAATAGGGTAGGATAGGGTAGGATAGAGCAGAATAGGGTAGGATAGGGCAGAATAGGGTAGGATAGGGCAGAATAGGGTAGGATAGGGCAGAATAGGGTAGGATAGGGTAGGATAGGGCAGAATAGGGTAGGATAGGGCAGAATAGGGCAGAATAGGGTAGGATAGGGCAGAATAGGGTAGGATAGGGTAGCCAACTCAGAGAGAAAGGGATGGCGTAGAAATGGTGGAAACCACAAATATTTGTTTCTCTGGCTTTTCCAGGGGTCTGTGCACAATTTCTAGATAAATACTTTTCTCTTTTCACAAAACCCCAGCAGGCTTCTCAGAGACTAAAGTTGATCGGGTGAATTCATTCGACACATTGTTATTGCCAGCATATAATATGATAGAGCCATGTCTGATACACAAAGAAGAATGGTGGAATGAGTGTGTAAATGACATGTGAGGACCGATCCTTGTCTCCCTGGGGCTTACTAAGGAAAGCGAGACTGGTGAGCAAATCTGGGATATAGGATAGTGTGAGCCAAGTGTCTTTGGAATGGTACAGAGTAAATGGCTTTTGGTTCAGGACACAATGGAAAGCATCTCAGCAGAGGTGGCATTGAGCTGGACCCTGAAAAACATGTCAGCTAGAGAAACCATGTCCCATTAAGTCTTCAGAAATTCCTGCAACACTGGTGTGCCCTGTCAGAACACCTAGAATTAATTTCATGCTTTTGACTATGCCTGTGTAGATTCATAGCATTGAACTCAGTCCCCCTGCTTTCTTTGTGGGGTGGAGGAAGAACGATCAGATGATCTGCTACAAGGCACTCGGCTGCTGCTGAGAAATGGGAGGAGAAGAGGGAGCAAAGTTAACATCTACAACTGCTAACGAGTTTAAAGATCAGAGGTCTACCCTCCCCCACCAGCCCTGGCAGCCAAATCTAACGCGGTAAGAAGTATACAGTAGGCACCAAGTGAGTGCCACAGTTGCTGATGCTGTGGAAGGTGAAGAGAAGAGTGACACTGCAGGTCTCGGCAGCTGGGAAGACTAGCTTAATAAATTCCTTTCTGATCCGTGGGACCTTATCCGACCATGATTTTCCTGTTCCACTCCAATGTCAGATGTCTGACATGTTTTGTTGTGGTGGTTGCATTCTACACAACGTGCTCAGGAATGGCATAAAAGGCAAATACACATAACAGGAACAGTTAGGACTTCTAGGAAGGATTTTCCAAGTGATCTGAAAAAGAAGATCCTTCAGGAATATGAATTATGTGCCTATCAATGCTATAGGAAAATGATGTGCCTCTCATTCCAGGATAAGAGGTTAGTGACAATGCTGAGAACATTCTTTGACTCTCAGACACAGTTGATCACTGGTTATAGGAAGAAGTAGCCTGTTCACTTTGAAAAACTGACAGATATCTTAGAATACACAAAGATTATGGGGTGAGTGGGCAGAGCTGATCACTACTATGAATGTTTCAAATTTACAAGGAGGTCCCACAAATGGTGGAAAAATTATTCCTCTGGCTGATGGAAGCTGCAATTGTTAACAGCTACATCCTTTACGCGTTAGATAGGAAAGAGAGTGAGGAAAAAGTTCAGACACGCTTTTCTTCTAGGAGAAATCTCATCACTCAGCTTGTGAGCAAGGTGAGAAACAGATATTCAGGAAAGAGGGGAAGACCATCATCTTCTGACCCTGAGGAAAGACTAAATGGGAAGATGCATTCTATAATGCAAAGTGGAAAAAAATCCACAAAGGATGGTACAGTTTGCAGCAGAAGAAATGAGAAAGGTGTGAGGGGAGAAATCGTTTTCTACTGTGAGATAAGCATGAGAAAGTGTGGGTACTTCATCCTGGAGATGGCTTCAAGAAGCATCACACTCCAAAAAAATATAAACAAAAATAAATAAAAACACTTCAATTATTTTATATAACCTAAAATAGATAATAAAATCTTCTAAAACTGTAGGATAATTACAAGCAATCCACCAACCTCTTTCCCGCCCAAAATAAATAAGAGCTGGGGAGTATGAGGGTGGCAGAGAAATTAGATTGGAAAGGGTAGGAAATAGACTTGAACTCAAAACCCCTAGATATGCCAAGGAGTCTACTCCAAAGGAAGAACTCTCGCAGTGAAACACAGAGCAGACAAGGAGGAGGGAAAGACACATTCTTTGGCTAAGATGCTGTCAGCTCTTTCAAACAGGAGAACAGATAGTTTCAATAAGGAGAGAGAGATTTCCCGAGAGAACAGTTCCCTCTCCCTTTCTCCGCTTGCTCTGTCCTTTCTAAGCACACCCCAGTCCGTAGAGCGTATCCAATTTGATGATGCTGCCCAATGTTATTTGGGGAGCAACAAGGGTTGGAAAAATCTCCATTGCCAAATTCTTCTTGATGAAAGCCTTTTCGTCCTCAGCTCTGCAACCCCACCCCACCCACTCACAGGGCTGGCCCCAAACTCCAGGCCCCAAGGTCAAGGCCCCTGCAGAACAGGTGGGGAGCACAGCTGGGCATGTCACAGCCTGTCCCACGGCCTCCCAAATGGAGTCCTGATGGATGATAAACACAGAACAAGGGTAGAGCTCTGTAGAGCCAATGCCGAACACATATCTAAAGCCAAAGAATTTTGTTTCACTACCCTCTGTTGAAGTAAAAACAGCTCCAAGAGTATTCCCCCGAGTGCGAGACGGTTCTCTCATCATACGGGGTTCAAAGGCACTGCAAGGCGTGTAGCGTAGCTGAAAGTGTCTGCGTATAATGATGCCTTTATGATGTTGTTTTGTTTCTGGCTTGCCTTTACCTGAATTATCTGAAGACATTGTTTGAGGCTATGAAAAAATATGAATAATATTAGGCCTTGAGATCAAAAATCATTTTTTATTTCCATGGTTGTTAGCTGCCAATACCCCTACGCACAGCTCTCGATTTCCAAAGCAGCAACGAAATGCTGGAGAGATCAGGTGAGGGTTGTTTTTTTTTTTTCCTTCTTCTTCTTTTTCTTATTTTTGTTTTTGTTATTATACACTGCTCTTGATTTTTGAAACTGTTGAAAACTGTTTGATGTGGCAAAATCAATCACGGGAGGGAAACCACAATTTCGACATGAGATAAAAAGGAACAGGTGTCCGAGTGTAACGAGGTGTCCCCCTGATGGAACAAACTGTTTACTGCCTTCCAGGAGGGCCCCACGTGCTCCAGCAACTCAGGGTCCCTTGACAGGAGATGCTGCCTGAGGTTCAGGGACTGGCTCTGGCTGGAGATCCAAGGAGTGCTGTCTCTGCAAAAAGACGATCTCTGGCCTGTCCTCTGAAATTACATACACGACTCCTTGTCTCCTTTTTTCTTTCTGTACTCTACTCATTCAACCTGGCCTAGTGAAGAACTAAGACTAAAGGATTAAGCAGTTGAATTTTTTTCTTTTTTGCCCCTATTACTATGGGCTGTGCTTACCCCATGCTCCAATAAACGGATAAGGGCCAAAGTCACCGGTGACAGCACTTCACGTCAGGATGATCTGCTGTCAAGCATAGGTTCCAGGATCCCCTATGTCTAACTCTCCAAGATCTGCTGCCTCTAACCTGGGATCTCTAACACTCACCATGTTACTGGTTTTCTGCTAGAAAGACAGGGCATCTGGACTCTGGCCTGGCTTAACCTTGAACTAGGTAATGGGCTTGAATAAGTCATTACATTTACTGGGCCAAAATTTCTTAATACTTTCTCCATTCTCCCGGTTATTAAGATTCAAGTCAGAAGGCTAATAATGCTTCCATCTTCATGGGCAATGTTCTCAGCCCGTTTCTGAGTACCAGAGCCAAGGCCTGCAACCATGCTTCCTCTTCCTCCCAGCTGCCCTTGCCCCGATTCAGGCACTCACCACCCTTGCCTGGACTCTAACAAGGGCCCCAAACCTATCTCCCAATCTCCAGTTCCTTCTGCACTTCCTTCCCTCACTCCACTCTCAAATCACTTTCAGATTTATCACCATGGGCACTTCTCCGATTCTGTTCCTAACCTGCTCAAAATCTGCCCAAGGTTCTCCATTGCCTCTCAGTTAAGTAAAGACTGTACTTCTCAGCCACCCAATCATTGTCCTGTACAAGCTGCCCCAACCTACCTTTTCATCCTCATTGCCCACTGCTGCCCTCATGCACCTGCTCTCCAGCCAGACAGCACACCTTCCCACCCAGGCCTGTGCTTTCCTCCTCTACTCACCTGCTCATACTGATTGCTCTTCCTGAAATGCCTACACACCACCATCCACCCACCCTGATCTCTGCAGAGCAAAAGACTTTCTATTTGATTTATGTATAAGGCAGCTCAGAAAAACATTATTCACAATAGTGAGAAAATAGAAACAAACTGAATGTCTAATTGAAAAATAGTTGAATAAATTATTAGACAAGCATACGATGACTTTATAAATCATGTCTTTGAAGAATATTTAATGATATATGAAAACCAATTATTCTGTTAAGTGAGACGACCTCAAAAGTATTTATTCAGTATATGTCCAATTTTGTGAATATGTATGCGTGTGTATGAATACGTAGACATATATACACATAGAAAAAGTCTAGAAGGAATACATCAGAACATTACTTTTGTTTTTTCTCTGGGTGCAGTGATTATGAGTACTTTAATTTTCTCCTTTCTACTTTTTACTATTTTCTATAATGAACGTGTATTGTTTTTATAATTTAAAAGTACCATAAATAATCATTATCTATGAAACAGTGAATAGCTGGGCCTGGCGACACACATTGGTGATGCTAGGTACTCCAGAAGTTTAGGCAGAAAGATCCCAGGGGTTCAAGGCCAGCCTGGGCAATATAGCAAGATGCCGTCTCAAAAAAAGAAAGAAAGAAAAAGAAACCAAACAAATAGTGAACAAAAGAAATTTTGCCTTTGTTCAAATGTCATATGAAAGTTTATTCTTTCCTCAAAGCCTTTCTTGATGGCCACCCAACCACCTGACCACTGACTTCTATTCATATTTGGTCCCCCTGCTATGTGTGGTACATGGCCTGCTCTGCTTTGCATTTGAGCTATAGTGAATGTCTCTTACCATTTCCCCTCCGCTGTGCATGGCCTAGGAGCAAGGACTCAATCCTGGCTGCTCCTGACTCGGCCCAGGCACATGACTGGGCCTCCATTAGTGTTTTCTGCCTGAGTTGGCCACGCTCAGGCTTTGTGGCTACAAAGGACAATACCAGGATAGTCTTACCATCTCCATCAGCCATCCTGGACATGTTGGACATGTTATTTATTTACCTACTTATTTATTGGTAGTTCTGCAGGGAACTAGTTTGAAGAAAAGCGGCTCAAATCACTCTTCCTTCCCTTCCCTTCCATTCCTTTCCCTTCCTTTATTTCTTCAGAAAAGCAGCAGCCAACCTCAGCTCACCTCTGGTCTCTTCTTGTTAGCAAGTTTAAGAGACACTTGGCAACACTGACCCTAGAATACAAAGGCTGCATTCAAGGATTCCTAGAGGATATCAGTCCCTAGAAACAAAGGACATCCTCATTCTTGAAAACCTAAGTAATGATGTGGCGCCATTACTTAAACCCTTCACCTCCTAAATCCTGGGCTAGAAAGTGTCAGATGTTATAGACGGAGACCATGATGACCAGTAATCTCACACTGATCTCCAGGACCAGGCTTTCCCAAGAGCTGCTGTCAATTTATACCTTGATCCAAGATTCTGAAAACTCAAAGAGACTCAAGTGTAAGGATTGTCTGTTCTGGCCCCCTGAAGCCCCACCCACAGGGATCCTTCATCAGACCTCCTCATTTCCCTTCCCCAAACCTGCCAGAGAAATGCAGCTCTCTGGTGAGTGTAGGAAGGACTGCCTACCCACGACCTAACCCCACCCAGTTAGGTAGTGGCTTGTGTACAAGAGGGAGAGGGAGGTATTCTCTACTTCTGAGGAGAACCAGTACATGGAAGGATGATTTAAGAGTCATGAGGAACCAGTCCCCAAGGGTTCCCACTCCTCTCTGAGTCCTCTTCAAACTTCAGATCTTGCCCAAGTCCCACTCCCTTTAGGAAATCCCCTGAAATTATTTTTTCATAACCACTTCCTTCTCTGACTCCCCACAGCCAACTCAATAACTACCTCCTGAAGTTTTATGAAAATGATCGACAATGTAAATAAAGCATCCAACACAGGGCAGGATGTGTAGTAGGTGCTCAATAATTCTCACTGACAAGACACTGCATAGTCTTTATTGGCGCTTATCTCTTTAATTGTATGTCAGCTTCTTGAAGAAAGGGATGCCGTCTTCAGAAATAAAGCTTAACTATTTATCATCATGGGAAACGGAACGTTCCAGAGTGCAGGAATTTCCTGGGCAGCTGACAGTTTAACCCTGAGCATGCCACACAGGTATCGTTACAGAAACTGGTTCTGACTATTGTTCTACAGCTCATCCCCACTTTTTTTTTTTTTTTTTTTGAGACAGAGCCTCAAGCTGTCCCCCTGGGTAGAGTGCCATGGCATTACAGCTCACAGCAACCTCCAACTCCTGGGCTCAAGCGAGTCTCCTGCCTCCGCCTCCCAAGTAGCTGGGACCACAGGCGCCCACCACAACGCCCGGCTATTTTTTGGTTGCAGCCGTCATTGTTGTTTGGCCTGTCCAGACTGGGGATTTGAACCCACCACCTTAGGTGTACGTGGCTGGCGCCTTAGCTGGTTGAGCTATAGGCGCCAAGCCTCTCATCCCCACTTTTGAACCTTGACACTAGCGGAGTCTAGGACTGGTTTAGGTCAGCATCTTCACAGCTGCTGGAATGGACAGGGGACAAGTATACATTTCTCCCTGCCTCACCAACTTCTGCCTCTGCTCCTTGGGGGTCAGTCCTTTGCCGTCACATCTAATCCCCAACAGTCCCTGTCATTGCTTCTGCCTGTTGATACCCTCCTCCTCCTGCTCCCTGCCAGCTTCACTCACTCTTTTCCACATCTACTCTCAAACATCTTGGCTCTTGTGTAGAAATGTGTGGCCCCCAGGGCATTGTGGCATGCTCCTCTCAGGTCAAAGAGTGTCCAGGGCACTTCCTCCTCGGGTCCACAGATCACTACTGCCACCTTTGTCTTAATGCCCACAAGGGTCCTTTTCTCTACACATCCAGGCCAGTTGCCATGCTGGATAATGACAATGGAAGTCGAGATAATAGGGGCTTTTACCCTCCTTCTAACTGACCTCCACTTCTAGTAGAGAGTTTAAAATGTTTGGTATTCAATAAAAACTGGTCGATCAATTTAGCACAGTAGTTACTGAGCAAGAAACTACTGCTCAGGACTATATTTGGCCCCAGCATACAAAGCGTGAGCCACAGAAACTTCCCTAAGCCATCCAAGGCTGTGCTAAGTTTGGAGGGAAATAGAAAGTTTTAGGTGAGTTAGTTTGATTTTTGTAATTTCTTAAAGAAATTTGACATCAGAAGCTTTTCGGGCTCCAGACGTCTAGGTCTCTGTGGCATGACCCAGCATGAGGCAAGATGCTGAGAGAACAGGCATCGCCCTCTGCAGATAATTAGGTCTGCTAAGGAGCAAACAAATTCCCGCCTACTGCTCTGTCTACATGGCTCTCATGGAGGGCTGGGACAGAGGGACTTGCTCTTCCTCAGTCGAGGCCTGTGAAGGTGACTGGGGAGAGGTGTGGGGAAGATGAAAATATCGACTCGCAAAGCCACATTGCCGCACTCTCTGTGAACCCCTGATTTGCAAATGAAATTTCTCCCACAGACATCGCAGGCAGCATCGCAAGCCCTGATTGAAGACACAACTCGTGAAAGTCTCCAAGTCAAAACCGGAAAAACCTCCAGCCACTGAAGGCAGAAGGCAGCACTGGAAATAATGAACCACATTAACTAAGAAATCGCAAAAGCCATCTCTATTAGACAGCTGTGCAGGTCAAAAGGAAACCAGACAGGAGACAGCAAGAGGAAACTCAGGCTCCCCGGGATAATTGCAGTGTAATTAATACAGGGTGAGTCACTGCCCTGGTGGAAGTGGGACCCTGCTGCCGCTAAGAGAGAGAGGGTGTCCAGACAGGTACCTTGGTCTGTCAGTAGCCATTCTTCCTTATCACCATCTATAGGACTCACGGCAACATGCCCAGGAAATAGGTCAATAGGATGACATTGCTGCCAAAGAGGCCATGAGTATCAACACAGAAAGTACATTTCCTGGACACCTGAAAATGGATTTTTAAAACTTCCATCCCAGTTATCAGGCCAGTTGGGTCTCTAATAGCAAGTCAAAGGGAGAGCCAAGCCCTCAGTTACCAAAAGAGGGCTGAGAAGGCAAAAGGCAAGTAGACCAGAAATAACAGGCATTGAGCACCTCAGGGTGCAGGGTGCAGGGTGTGATGTTTCCCTCCCATAACCCTATGGGTTAAGCATCTCTATCCCCATTTCACAGATGTAGAAACTGAGTCTCAGAGAGGTTAAACAAGCAAGCTAGGAGGAAAACACAAGGAAGCAGAGGTAGAAGTTAAAGGTGGGGCTGTGAGTGAGAGAGAGAGAGAGCTCTCAAGTGCAGGAATTTCCTGGGCAGCTGGCAGTTTAACCCTGAGCATGCCACACAGGTATCGTTACAGAAACCGGTTCTGACTATTGTTCTACAACTCATCCCCACTTTTGAACCTTGACACTAGTGGAGTCTAGGACTGGTTTCCTTGAGAAAGGCAGAGATCCCTGCCGTAGAAAGAAAATGCCAAGGCCCCTTAAGACCCACATTTGAGTTGCATGCAGGACTGAGCCTTGTCTCTGCACTCCTGGAGCACACAGCGTATACAGCAAACCAGAGAGACGGCAGCACTGCTGGGATTGGGGTGCACATCTATCAGGGGGGAAGTGTGTTCCAAAGCAGACTTTTGGCTGGATCTTGGATCCGCAGGTGATTCTGATGAGGGTGTCAGCCAAAACTGCGCATTGAAAAATGCAATCATATAAGTTCTAACTTCTTAAACTTAAAGTGTGCTGGTTGGTGTTATCAAGCATTTTCTCCTCCCCATCCAGGAGTAACTACAGAGGTCTGAAAACTCTCTGGCATGCAGAAAGGCAGAAACAGGACAGTCAAGGGCGGATTACAACTTCTCTGATCTCAATGGCCCTACAGGAAATTGTGCTGGAGCTGATTGGTACCTTACAGCAGCCAATTGTTAACACATTGCTGACCAGTCACAAGTTACCCAGTAACATGGATAGTTTCTGCATAAAATTGCTGGTCAACAATATGTTAAGATATTAGCAAAGCTGGATGATTTTATATTATAAGCAGTTGAAAGATAAGGAGGGAAAAAGAATAAAATAAGCTGAACTGGGGACAACTGGGAATTGAGGCTGGGAGAAAAGAATCAGGGAACAGCTGGTATATTAACACATTGTTGATCAGCAATTTTATGCAGAAACTATTCATGTTACCTACCAGCTAACTTCTGACCAGTCAGCAATGTGTTAACTATCCAGAAATTTGCAACATGCTTGCTAAACCTTAGCAGCTTGAAATCTGTGGTGGGAGGCAGTAATTACACCACAGTCATTGGCAACAAAAATCAAGGCTTTTTCCCCCTTCCCAGAGAACAAGTTTAATGGTTGCGAGTTAAAGAAAGGCTACTCAAATCATCTTAAGTAGAAGGGGGATTTATGTACTATTAAGGTTTAAGGGTTTAGAGACAACTGAATCCAAAAGCTTAAAAATTCTGTTAAATCTTTTTCTCTTTCTCCATCTTTCAGCTCTTCCATTCTCTGTGTTGGTTTTAATCTGCAGACATTCTCTAGGTGGTAAGAAAAATGGAAACTACCTGTCTTGTACCCAATTTAACCCAACTTATAAAACTCTAGGGAGAAAAGACTATCCTTCTGTTGGGTCTCCCAGAGAATCTGAAGAGGAGTCTAACCTGGGGTCATATGCCCATCCCTTAACTAATCACCAAGACGAAGGAGAAGTTGGACTCTTTTGTGGTAAGACATTTAAAATTTACTCTTGGTTATTTTGAAATAGAGCCTTGCATTGTGCACCTTAGGTGAAATCTGACTAACCAAATGCCTTCCCTCCTCCCATCAATCGCCCTCCTGCTTCCCTTCCCCTCCTCACCCTTCCCCCTTGCTAGACTGTATTTGTGTTTTATCATTTGTAGGATTGTGTGCATTTATATATTGGTTTCATAATAGTATTAACTACATTGAATACTTCCCCCCCCCCATTCTTGAGATACTTTACTAAGAAGAAGACTGGACTCTTAATGGGGCAGCAAGAATTATGTGTCCTGCCCTGAGAGGGAGAGGTAGCCACAATAATTGACATTAGGGGTTTTTAAAGACCCAGAGCTAGGTTTTGATATCTAAGCAACCCCTCTGACTTGGGTGACATAATAAACAACGAGGCTCCCTCCAATTAAAGGTTTTGTTCAGCCTATGGGTACCCTGGCTCCTTAAGTCCTATGGGAATGAGGTGATGAAGAAATCCCATGTAAAAGGACTTAATGATCATCAGAGTAATTACAGAGAAATAGTACATACAGTACCCCAGACAGCCAGCCCTGATTATTACCACACAAACTGTTATGAGGAATAAGTGAGACCTACAGAAACGGAGTCAGGCAGGTGGCTGACCCCGTTGTGAATGCTCAGTAAGGGGCAGCCACCATCATTGTTACCTCTGTCTAGCCATGTGGCCTCAGATTTGTCACCTCTGAAAAGACAGTGATGGTAATAAGAACTGCTTTGTAAAGTTATCATGAGGTTGGAAGGCACTGTAGCCCAGGGTCTGGCTATTCCCTTTAAATGGTAACTAGCCCAACAAGTGAAAACATTATTTTTTCAAGGCTCCCTTGCTCCTGCCTCAGCTCTGTCTCTGAATCATCAAAATACATACTTGACATTTGTCTTCCTTTCCTCTGAGCACATTAAAAAATAGTCAAGGAAATAAGACCATTTTTTTTAAAGCCCTAAAAAGAACCTTCTGGAAAACGTGTTTCTCTAGCAGTTTTTCCAGAGCAGGTGGGTTTGGTTAAAGGGAAGTCGGATGTTAGCAAATATTTTCTCTCATGCTGATTTCCTGAGAAAATTGTGCAAGTTCTTGAAGGTTAAGAAAAAAATCCTCCATCTCTCTAACTTCAAAAAAGACATTGAAGGGGGTATTAGTGAAGTACACAAGATCTTTAGCAGAGTGGATAATATCAATGCATGTTGCTACTTTTGATATTGCCTGGGTGACAGGAGTGGGGGCAGAAGTGGAAGTTCAAAAAAAACAAATTCAGAAGAGACAGATAGGAAGAGCTTTGTCACTCAAAGAATAATAAATGTTTGCAATGGCCTACTGGGCAAGGCTGGTGAGGGAAAGACAGTGGGTTCGTTCAAGTAGCAATTAGATGCTATCCTGGGGGAAACACCGCATTACAAGAGAGAAGCATCAATGTGGGGAATGGCTTTTCACGCTCCTAACACTGCCTATGTTCTTTCCGTACTCTTAAGGGTCTGCAGTCCCAGCAGAATAAGTGAGCACAGAAATTAGACCCAGCGGTATGCCCTGGGAAACTGGGCCAAGAGAAATAATGCCATTCAGACAGGACCATAATTTGCAATGCCCGGCTATAACATCCACTTTATTTCCATTGTTTCTCAGGTCTTGAGAGACACAGATGATACAAAGGGCAGGGAGTAGGACATGTCCCCAGGTCCCCTGGCTATGCTCAACTATGCCTAATTATGCCACATAAAGTTGGCTACATTCCCAGGTTGGGAAATTCAATTTCATATACAAATGGGATATGAAAGTATGTGATGATCCTAAGTAAAAAAGGCCATTGTCCAAAGGCCAGGCCTTTTCTTCATAGAAGTCCATACTGATCTTTGCCTGTGCCAGTTTCAGGGACTGTTTTCTGTGCCATTTTCCTGACATGGGTAAAAGCCAGCATTTCGGGATATTTTTCAAGACATATACTTTCTAGACTCCATTTGTACAATAGTACTTCGCATGTCTATTTTTAAGGTCTTTTAAGTTTTATGTCAAAGACATGATTCAAGTTTACAATACAGCATCCTTATTACAATACCTACATGAGGCATTAGCAGAGTGGTATCTTCCAATCCCACTCTTAAGTTATGTTTTAAGAGAATAGGAAGGCACACACAGAATCTGGAACATAAGAGAGGCAATTGAGAATGATCAAATATTTCAGAGATGCCATCTCAGAGAAAAGAACTAAGGCAACTAATTTACTCAGGCAACAGAAAAAGATTTTAGAATTTGTATAATTAAGATCTGCAGGCTGGGCATGGTGTCTATAATCCCAGCACTCTGGGAGGCCCAGGTAGTGGATCTCCTGAGCTCAGGAGTTCAAGATAAGCCTTAGCAAGAGTGAGACCCCATCTCTACAAAAAATAGAAAACTAGCTGGGTGTTGCAGCAGGTGCCTGTAGCCTCAGTACTTGGGAGGCCAAGGCAAGAGGATTGTTTGAGCCCTAGAGTTTGAGATTGCTGTGAGCTATGACTCCACAGCACTCTACTGGGGGAGACCAAGTGAGATTCTGTCTCAAAAAAAAAAAAAAAATAAGACCTGAAAAAACAAAATCAAATAGAAATACTGGGAATCAAAATTCTGGCCTCAGAAATAAATAGGTGGACTGAAAAACAGCTTGAAATAGATGAAAAGCAACTTAATCATTTCAAAAACTGAGAGGAGGTGTTTGTGTAGAATCCAGCATAAAATGACCTCAAGTTCAAAATACGACAAAAAACAGGTGGTGGTGGTGGTTGATTTCATCTCATAGGATTTATGTTCCGGATTTCATCAAATAGGACTTTTAGATGGAAAGAATGGAAGGAATACAGCAGTGAAAATAAATTGTTTTATTTTACTAATAAAAAAATGTTTATAGAGCCAATTCTGTATTGAAGGAACCCAAGTTCCCAGAAAAATAAAATGCCTTTAAACTAAACACACTACATGAAACTTAATAAAACTGAAGATAGAGTGAAAAATTCTAAAAAGCTTTCAGGCAGGAAAAAAAATAGTGTAGGAAGGAACTTGTTCTTAAAGGAACAAGAAAAAAATGGAATCAGATCTCAACAGCATACTGCTGAAAAAAAAAAGCAGTACCTGCACATTTCTTTTTGTTTTAATTGAAAAGTAAATTTATTTCAGGTTAATGTGAGGGTACAAACAACCAGGTCAAAATATTTGATTTTGTTAGGTAGTCTCTCCTGTGGTTATGTCCCATACACAAAACCTGTGCCAAACACCTCCACCCCCAAATTTCTAAGAAAGAATATTTTTACCTACAGTCTCATAGCCACTCAAATTACATTTAAGTGAGAGTATAAAATAAACATTTTGTCTGACATTAAGAAAATTATAAGCTTTTCCACACTTGTATTCTCTGAAAGAACAACTTGAACAAAAACAAAAACAAAACAAGTGAGGGGTAAATGACAGATTCAGGCCAGTTTTGCTTAATGTACAGTTAAATACAAATAAGTTTGTTTATAATGAAATGCATAAAAACCAATAACATTTAGAAAAATCTTGAGTTATGCCAACATGAGCACATGAGGAGATGGGTACAGAAAACAATCAAAGCAAGCTAAGATTCATAGTGGAGGTATGTATGTGCGTGTGTGTATGTGTACTACAGACAACAGAAAAAAATAAAAGAATAAAGTATGTGATAGAAGTGTATGGAGAGGGTCTCTGGTAATGGCAGAGTAGCCCTTATTAGCATAACCTCCTTCAGATGCCAAATGTAAACTCCAAACAAGACATATAAAGCAATTACCTAAAGGAGATTGACAATAACCAAAAACAGGCAGAAACTGGAAGAGAGAAACAATGGGTAAGTTTCCCATTTTTATAGCTCTTCACCTGAGGATAGTTAGTGACAGGTAGGAAAACTAAAACTTAGATGAAAACTCTGTCACTGGCTTGAAGAGCAATGGGACAGAATTTGTCTACAGAGGCTAAAAAGTGAGAAGGAAATTCTCATAAAGAAAAGAACCAGGGAAAAGGAGCCCCAACTCTATAAATAAGCTGTGCTGACTAACTCCTGAATTATGCTGGCTTGGGGCAGACTCCAAGGAGTCCAGCTAAGCCAGCCACCACAGGGGCTCAGAGTTTGAAGTTTGAGTCCAATCAAGTTAAAAGTCTACTAAAGCAAAAATATCTATACTCTTCAGATTATAGCAGAATCCAAAGTGTTTAAAATATATCATTCAAAATGTCTGGGAAACAATCCAGAATTACTAGACATGTGAAGAAAGAGGAAAATGTGATTCATACGGAGAGGAGAAGACAATCATTGGAGACCTACTACAAGATAAACCAGATATATAAATTAGGAAACAGGGACTTTAGAGTAGCTATTTTAACTGTGTTCAAGGGTGTAAAGGAAAATATACTTATATAAATAAATAAAAGTAAGAAATCTCAGCAAAGAAATAGAATGCAAAAAAGAATCAAGTAGAAATAATATAACTGAAAAAAATCTAAGGTTCTGGGCGGCACCTGTGGCTCAAAGGAGTAGGATGCTGGCCCCATATGCCAGAGGTGGCAGATTCAAACCCAGCACCAGCAAAAAAAAAAAAAAAAAATCTAAATTTTAAAAAATGAGTATATGCGTTCTTAATAGCAAACTGGATATGACAAAAGGAATAGTCAGAGAACTTAGAGCAAAGAAATGATCCAGTCAAAAGAATAAAAATATAAGCAATTTTTTAATGATCTGAGATAAATCTGTGGGACAATATCAAATATCTAATATCACATAATTTTGTTACAAGAAAAAAAGGTGCAGTAATAATGGTCAGGATTTTTTCCAGATTTGGTGAAAAATAGGTTTATAACTTTGAGAAGCTCAGCAAGAGCCTCAAGAAGAATAAATACAAAGAAAAACCAAACTTAGGCATATCAGAAACTGATGGGAAAAAAGAAAAATAAGAATTGAAAGCAGCCAGAGTTAAAGGACACATTACTCAGAGAGAAATGATGATATAAATTACCACGGACAGCAGAAAAACTAGAGGTCAAAAAACAGTAGAAAAATACCTTTAAAGTACCGAAAAAAATTGTGAACCAGAATTTTATATCCAGCAAAAATGTCTTTCAGAAATGAAGATGAAATAAATACATTTTAGTTCAACAGAAACTAAGATAATTCATCACCAGCAGACCTGAGCTATAAGAAATTCTAAGGTAAATATTGAAGATGAAAGAAAATTTGGATCTTCAGAGAAAAATGAAGAACACCAAAGTAATTGTGTGAATAACATGAGAGACTATTTCTTCTCTTGATTTCTTTAAAGCACATGCAACTGTTGGTTTTTTTTTGTTTTTTTTGAGACAGAGCCTCAAGCTGTCCCCCTGGGTAGAGTGCCGTGGCATTACAGCTCACAGCAACCTCCAACTCCTGGGCTCAACCGAGTCTCCTGCCTCTGCCTCCCAAGTAGCTAGGACCACAGGCGCCCGCCACAACAAACGCCTGGCTATTTTTTTTTTTTGGTTGCAGCTGTCATTGTTGTTTGGTGGCCTGGGCTGGATTCGAACCCTCCACCTTAGGTGTATGTGGCTGGTGCCTTAGCCACTTGAGCCACAGGCGCTGAGCCCATGCAACTGTTTTTAAGCAAAAATAAAACATTGTGTTGTGGAAGCAATAACACAAGTAAATGTAATATATATGATGATTATAGCATAATATATGAAGAGTTAATGGACCTATGCATTTGCTAAGTTTTACATTTGAAATCCAGACAAACTGAAAAGCTAGAGAAATGTGTTATTATCCTCAAAGCTACCTCTTTAAGATAATTCAAAGATATAAACAAAAAAATTAAAATGAAATTCTGAAAACACTTAACAAATCCAAGAGAAGGCCAGAAAGAAGGAATAGAGAAAAAAAATAGTAGGTGGATAAACTGAAAACAAAATCTATAAACCACATTAAGTGTAAATGGGCTAAACACTCTAAAAGACAGGATCATGAAAATAGTAACAAAGGAAGATCCAACTAGATGCAGTCAATAAGATAAATAATTTAAATATAAAGACCGAGGCAATGAAAGAAAATAGATAGAAAAAGATATATCATGCAAACAGCAGGCA
Organism: Otolemur garnettii; assembly: GCF_000181295.1. Lineage (NCBI taxonomy): Eukaryota > Metazoa > Chordata > Mammalia > Primates > Galagidae > Otolemur > Otolemur garnettii. The sequence continues at coordinate 8,487,653 of NW_003852416.1, forward strand.
TAAGAAGGCTAGTTATTATGTTATCATTAGATGATGTAGACTTCAAAAATAAAAAGTGTTACCAGAAATAAAGAGAAACATTTCCCATTGTAAAAAGTATACATTTATCAGGAATATGTAACTATTATAAATATGTATTTACCTGATAACAGAGCTTCAAGATATACAAAGCAATATGGTCAGATTTGCAGGGAGAAATAGTCAAATTTATAACCATAACTGGAGATTTAATGCTATCTCTCTGCCATTTCATCTATTTTTTTTTTTTTTTTTGAGATAGAGTCTCACTTATATGGCCCTAGGTAGTAAGCTGTGACATCACAGCTCACGGCAACCTCAGACTCTTGAGCTTAAGCAAGTTTCTTGCCTCAGCCTCTGAAGTAGCTGGGACTACAGGCACCCGCCACAATGCCCGGATATCTTTTTGTTATAGTTATTGTTTGGCAGGTCCAGGCCGGGTTCAAACCTGCCAGTCCTGGTGCATGTGGCCAGCACTTAGCTGCTGAGCTACAGGCACGGAGGCTGCCTTTTCATCTATTAACTGATAGAACTAGAGAGAAACAAAGACCTAAATTTTTGAGCAATCCTGTCAGCAACAGCAGAATACACATTATTTTCAAGGATACATGGACTGTTCACCAAGGTAGACTGTATGCTGGAGTTAAAACAAGTTGCAATAAAATTCAAGGATAGAACTGACAACAGGGAATTTACAACATATCTACAACTGTGGGATGCCACTAAAGCAGTGCTGTGCTAGTTCCTTGTTGCTGCCATAAGCCACCCTGAGTGGCTTTTAAAGACGTACATACTAATCTATTCTTTTACAGTTCTGAAGATCAAAATTCTGAAATGAGTTGCACTGGGTTCAAGTCAAGGTGTCAGCAGGCTGGCTCCTGGAGGCTCTGAAGAAGGAATACTTTCCTTGCCTTTTTCAGCTTCCAGGGACATCCTGTATTCCTTGGCTTGAGGTCTATTCTTCCATTTTCAAAGTGCAACACTCAAATCCCTCTTTAGCATAACGCATTCTTCTCTGACTCCAACACCTCCTGCGTACCTCTTACAAGGATTATTGCAATTACATGGAGCCCACCATATAGTCCAGGATAATATCCCATCTCAAAATCCTTAATTTAATCATGTCTTCAAAGTTTCTTTTGCTACATAAGGTAACATTTATAAATTTCAAAAATTAGCAAGTAGACATATCTGGAGAGTAGCATCATTCAGCTTACTGTAAGTACTTAGAGGGAAATTTATAACATTACATGCTTATTTTAGTAAAAAAGAAAGGCATAAAATCAGTGACCTAATTTCTGTTTTGAGAAGAAAAAAAAAATCAAAGAAATCCAAAGTGAGAGAGAGGAAGAAAACAATAAAATATAACAATATAAAATAACAATAACAATAAATATAAATGCAGAAATTAAACAATAGAGAAAATGAACAAAACTGATGCTTTGAAAACTTGACTTTAACTTAGAAAATAAAGAATATATATTACTAATAACAGAAATGAAAAGAGGTATATCACTACAGATAACAAATATGAAAAATAATGAACATTTTTTTAAACTTAGAGAAATTTTTAAAAAATTCTTTTAAAAAGCTTCCTGAAAGTGACACAAGATGAAATAGAAAATCTGGGTTTTTATAACTTCACTATATTAATGCAGTGTACTAAAATGATTGATTTTCTCATGTGGAATCATTCTTACATCCCAGGGATAAATCCCACTTGGTCATGGTGTATGATCTCTTTAACGTGCAGTTGGAGCTGGCATGATACAACTTATTAGGGCTATTCACCTATCATTTTCTATTCTTGTGGTCTCTTTGTCTTTGGTATCAGGGTGATGCTAGCCCCACAAAATGAGTTTGGAAGTGTCCCCTCTTCTGATTTTTGGAAGAGTTTAAGAATAATTGGTATTGATTCAGCACCTATATCACAGTGGTTATGGCACCAGCCACACAGGCCAAGGCTGGTGGATTCAAAACCGGTCCAGGCCAGCTAAATAACAATGACAACCACAACAAAAAAATAGCCAGGCACTGTGGCAGGCTTTGCTGGGAGGTTTTTGATTATTGAGTCAAACTCTTATTTGTCTATTTAGGCTTTCTATTTCTTTTTTGTTCAGTCTTGGTGGGTTGTATATTTCTAGAAATCTATCTATTTTTTCTTTGTCATCCAATTTTGCACATACTGATAAAAGTCCCTTATTATCTTCTGTATTTTTGTGGCATCAGTTTTAATGCCTCCTCTTCCATTTCTGATTTTATTTAAGTTTTTCCTATATTTTCTTAATTAAGGGTTTGTCAATTTTATCTTTTCAAAAGTCAAAACTTGCTTTTGTTGAGTTTTCCTACTATTTTGCTTATTTCCACCTAATCTTTACTATTTCCTTCCTTCTGTTAAATTAGAACTTTGTTCTTTTTCTAATTCCTTGAGGCATATAGTTAGGTTCTGGTTCTTTCTTCATTATTATTATTATCATTTTTTAAAGACAGAGTCTCACTTTATTGCCCTCAGTAGAGTGTCGTGGTGTCAATAGCCCATAGCAACCTCCAACTCCTGGGCTTAGGTGATTCTCTTGCCTCAGCCTCCCAAGTAGCTGGGACTATAGGTGCCTGCCAGAATGCCCAGCTATTTTTTTGTTCCAGTTTGGCTGGGACCGGGTTCGAACCTGCCATCCTCAATATATGGGGCCGGCGCCCTACCCACTGAGCTACAGGTGCCACCCTCTTTCTTCATTTTTAATTTAGGCATTTAGTACTACAAACTTATCTCTTAGTACTGTTTTTACCATATTCCATAAATTTTGGCATGTTGTGCTTTGTTTTCATTTGTCTCAAGATTTTCTAATTTCCCTTTTGATTTCTTCTTTGATACAGTGGTTCAAGAGTGTATATTGTTTAATCGCCATATATTTGTGTATTTTTCAATTTTCATTTTGTTATTGATTTCCAGTTTCATCCAACTGTGGTCAGAAAAGATAAATGACATAATTTCAATGCTCTTAAATATTTTAAGACCTATTGTGGGACTTAGCATGTTATGTCTGTTAGAGAATGTACCATGTGTGCTTGAGAAAAACATTTATTCTGCTGCTGTTAGATAAAATGCTCTGTCTCTTCAGTTACAGTGTTGTTCAAGTCTGCTATGTATTAATTTTCTATCTGGAGGATCTATTTATTATTGAAAGTAAAGTATTAAGTCTCCTGCTATTATTGTATCACTGTATACTTCTCCCTCTCTGTTAATGTTTGCTCTATACATGTACATGGTCTGATGTTGGGCGTACATATATGTACAATTTGTGTATCTTCCTGATGAAACTATTATTGTACAGTGACAATTGTCTCTTTTTATAGTTTTTGACTTACAGTCCATTTTGTCTGATATAAGAATAACCAACTCTGTTCTCTTTTGGCTCCTATTTGCATTGAATAACATTTTTCATCCCTACACTTTCACGCTATGTGTCTCATTAAGTCTAAAGTGAGTCTTTTGTAGATAACATATTTTTAGATCTTGGTTTTTTGGGGTTTTTTTTTTTTCTGTTGCAGTTTGGCAGGGCTGGATTCAAACCTGCCACCCTCGGTATATGGGGCCAGCGCCCTACTCACTGAGCCACAGGCGCTACCAATCTTGGTTTTTTAATCCATTTGGCTACTCTATATTTTTTGATTGATGAATTTAATACATTTACATTTAAAGCAATTATTAAAAGGTAAAGATTTATCGCCATTTTGTTAATTACTTTGTCTATTTTATAGGTCTTTTGTTCTTTCCTCTCTTGCCATTTTCCTTTGTGATTTGACAATTTATTATAGTGATGTACTTCTCTCTTTTCTCATTTGTATCTACTATAGGGTTTTTCATTTGTATTTACCATGAGATTTGAATAAGATTTATTATAGTTATAACTGTTTATCACATTCAAAATCTCTACACTTTAACTCTTTCACACACATACAATGTCATTGATGTCCAATTTACGTCTTTTCTAGCGTATTTTCATTAACAAATTTTGTGATTCCAGTTATTCTTGATACTTTTGTCTTTTACTGTTTCTACAAGGGTTAAAAGTGACTTATACATCATCATTACAGTAAGATTTATATGTTTTGTATGCTGTCTAGTCCCCTTTTATTTCAACTTGGAAAACTCCCTTGAGCACTTCTGTAAGGCAGATGTAGAGGTGATAAACTCCTTCCATTTTTGTTTTTCTGGAAAAGCCTGTCTCCTTCCTTCATTTTTAAAGAACAGTCTTTCTAGGTATATTTTGAATGGCAGTTTTTTTCTTTCAGCACTTGGAATATATCATCTCACTCATTCCTGTCCTGTAAGGTTTCTGCGGAGAGCTATGCTGACAGCTTTATGTCTGGGTTACCTTGTATGTAATGAGTTGCTTTTCTCTCGCTGCTTTCAAAAGTATTGATTTGTCTTTAACTTTTGACAATTAAAATGTGTTTCAGTATAAACTGCTTTGAGTTCACTTATTTAAGTTCCCTTCTGCTTCATGAATCTGGATGTTAATTTTTCTTCTCAGATTTGGGAATTTTTCACTATTATTTTTAAAGATAATTTTTCTGCCTCTTCGTCTTTCTTTTCTCTTTCCAGAACTTAGGTAACGTGTGCATTGGTTTACTTGATGTTGTCCCATAAGTCTTATAGGCTTTCTTTACATTTTTAAATTCTTTTTTGCTCCTCTGACTGGATAATTTCAAGTGACCTGTCTTCAAGTTTAGTGATTCTTTTTCCTGCTTGATTGAGTATACTGTTGAAGCTCTCTATTGAATTTTTCAAAGTTCACGAACAACACATTAGTAAATTGAATCCAATAATATAAAAAAGAAAATACATTACAATCAAGCTGGGTTTATTCCAGAAATGCAAGTTATTTTTAGCATTTTAAAATCAAGTACATTAACAGAATAAAAGAGGAGAACTATATATTCATCTCAATACATACAGAAGTATTTATTTGGAAAATCCTTTCTCTTTCATTTTAATATACACTTATTTTTTTTAATTCAACAAATTAAGAATATAATAGAATTTCCTCAGTTTAATAAAAGATCTATGAAACACCTACAGCTATCATCACACTTATTAGAAAAATGTTGGATGTATTCATATTTTTTGGTAAAATAATAAACACAAAGGTATCTATTTTTAGGTCCATTCTACTTTGTAACAGGAGTCCTAAGTAGCATAAGACAAAGAGAAGAAATAAAAGCATACAGATCAGAAAGGAAGCAGCCAAACTGGCTCTATTCACCATTTTCATTATATAGAAAATAAGGATTTACAAGACAACTACTTAAACTAATAATACTTTAGCAAGTTTCTAAGATATAAGGTTAATAGGCAAGATCCATTATATTTTTACATACTAGCAGCAAACAATTGGAAAATGAAATTTAAAGTAGCAATTAAACAATCCCATCTACAATAGCTTCAGAAAACATGAAATTCTTAGGAATTAACAAAAGACATGCAAAATCTTTTCACTAAAAATTATAAAACATTACTAAAAGAACATCTAAAACTCAAAAGACTCAATATTGTTAAGATGTTAATTATTCCCAAATTAATCTGCATTTGCAACACAATTGCAATTTGAATTTTGCTAGCTTTGTTTTCAGTAGAAACTGATGAGCAGATTCTGAAAAAAAAAAATCTATGGAAATGCAAGGGACTAGAATATCCAAGGGAATTTTATAAAGGAAGAGCAAAAGTGAAAGCTACATTAATCAAAGCAGTGTGATACTGACAAAAGGATAAACAGAGCAATGAAAAAAGAAAAAAGGAACTCAAAAATAGGGCTGTATTTATATAATATTTAATTTTTGACAAAGATGCTAAAGCAACTCAATAGGAGAAAGTAAAGTACTTTCTTTCTTTCCTTTTTTTTTTTTTTTTTTTTTTTTTTACTTCAAATTAATATGAGGGCACAAATGTTTAGGTCACATTGTTTTCAATTCTAAGATAAAGTTCAAGTTGTCCCGAACTCTCACATTGTACACATTAGGTGAGATCCCACCAATTGCCCCCCTTCTTCTCCCCTCCCCCTTGCTAGACTATATTTGTGTTTTATCTTTCATGTGGGCATGTAATTGTTTATATATTGGTTTCATTGTATTCCAGTGTATTGACTACATTGGATTTTTTTTTTCCAATTCTTGAGGTACTAAGAAGAATGTGTTTCAATTTCATCCAGGTAAACATAAAAGATGTAAAGTCTCCATTGAAAGTAAAGTATTTTCAAAAAATGATAACAACTGGATGTCCAGACAGAAGAAAAAAAGGACATCAACCCCTACCTGATATCATATACAAAATTTAATCTGAATAAAGACATAAACATAAAAGCTAAAACAATAAAAATTCTAGACGAAGGTCTTTCTTGTTTTGGAGTTTTGGTGATAAAGATTTCTTACATAATTCAGAAAAAAAACTTGATAAATTAGACTTTACCAACATAAAACACTTTTATTCATCAAAGACATCATTAAGAAAATAAACAAGGTGAGCTCCTGGTGAGCCACAGGACAGTCCTGAAGCCCTGTCACCTGGAGTTACTGTTGGTTTCTGCCTGAGGTCCCAGCACCTTGTGACCTGAGTCCACACCTGATTCACCAAGATGAGCCACCATCAGGGTGCACCGAGACTCCTGGATCTGGCTGTGCACAGCCTGGCTGATATCTTCAAGAGGAACTTTAGAATTGGACAAATGAGAACTTGCTGAGCACCTGCCCCTCCTATAGATCTTGTTGACCTTGGTGGCACTTTAGAGTTTCATGATCTGATTTCTGATTCAATCAATCAACATGGAGAAAGCCAAAAGCTCAATCAGGACTAACTGAGTGGGGCTTCAGGAATCTCGTGAGAGAGCAGTTCTGGCTGGAAGCTGATGGTATGAAAGGAGATTAGAAAGGTCAACCTTCTGAAGAGCCATGAGATAGTCCCCAAGCTCTGCAGCCTGGAGTTACTGTGGGTTTCTGCCTGAGGCCCAGCACTCTGCAAACTGTGTCCTGATCTGGTTTTCACCAGGATGAGCTTCAAGGCCCCACCGAGACTCCTGGACCTGGCTGTGCAGAGTCTGGTGAGAAATGAAGTCTTGGCCATATCTGCTCTGGAGGTGCTGCTCAGGGAGCTCTTCCCATTGCTGTTCATAGAGGCCGTCACCAGGAGACGCAGCAGAGTCCTGATGGCGATGGTGCAGGCCTGGCCCTTCACCCATCTCCCTCTGGGGTCCCTGATGAAGACACGTGACCTGAAGATGTACTGAACAGGCTGGATATGCTGCTTGCCCAGAAGGATCGGCTCAGGAGGCGGAACTTGCAAGTGCTGGATTTGTAGGATATCAAGGGAAACTTCTGGACAGTATGGTGTGGAGACCCAGCACGCTCCTCAGAAGCCACAAAGAAGAGACCAACAGCAAAGGACTGTGTGGGGATGAGAAGGCCAGGGCCGGTGATGGTCTTCGTAGACTTGGCCTTGACAGAAAGCACCCTGGATCAGTGCCTCACCTACCTTCCTCGCTGGGTTAGGAAGAGAAAAGATGCTCTCCACCTGTGCTGTAGGAAGCTGATGATAGAGGAGATGATGGGCCAGAATATGAGGAAGGTCCTAGAAATGGTGGACCTGGACTGTATCCAGAAGGTGCAACTAAACTGTGGCTCTGACCTGTCCACCACTGCGGGCTTTGCTCCTTAACTGGGCCAGATGAGTAATCTCAGCAAACTGGATCTCTTAAACGTCTATGAATGTGGCATAATTCCCCAAATCAGAATGGCGAGATTGTTGCCTAGTTCACCTCTCAGCTCCTCAAGTTAAACCACCTTGGAAGCTTCATGTGTATGTTTGCTTTCTGAGACACGGTCTTCAGCAGGTTCTCAGGTGCAGGTGCTTTAAAGCCCCTTTGAAAATCTTCTTACTTTATTTCTGTAACCTATCCACATCAGACTGGGAGAACCTGTCCCCTTGGCCAAGCATGAGTTAGCCAAAGGAGTTGCATCTGGAAGACATTGAACTGACCCATTTCAGTCCCGAGCCTCTTAAACTTTTGCTAGAGAAGGGTGCAGGCACCGTCCAGTCCTTGGTTCTAGAGGATGGTGGACTCCCAACTCAATGTCATCGTGCCTGCCCTGAGCCGCTGCTGCCAGCTCACAACCCTTAGTTTCCATGAGAACTTCCTCTCCTGGGCCACCCTGGAGGACCTGCTGCGCCACACTGCCAGGCTGAGCAAGTTAAGCCTGGAGGTCTACCCTGCCCTTCTGGAGAGTTATGATGCCCAGGGTGTTCTGGATTTCAGGAAGTATGTCCAGTTTCAGGATGAGCTGACAGAGATACTGAGGGGCATAAGGAAGCCCAAGAAGATTGTGTTCAGTCCCACCTCCAGCCCTTACTATGTCAACGCTGAAGATGATCCTGTGGTCTAGATCCCAGTGGGATTGACCCCTGGCCTGGAGGAGTGGATACATCAAAGGCTTTCTTCTGCAGACTTGCAGAAGGACCTGGGTGCATCATAACTGGAGCATCAACCAATTCTCTCTATGGTGTGTGCATGGAAAAAGGAAAGGTAATACAGCAGATGGTAGGACTAGAGGTGAATGATGACTTGGGGACGTGATGGGACCATCAGGGACATGCGTCCTATATTGTCAGATATAGGAAACCGAATTTCTAAAGTGTGACACGTTTGAGAAATGAATCAGTTAACTCTGCATGGATAGTTGTTAAGAATGGATACACATGCAAGGATTATCAGACCACTGCATGATGGCTTCTGAGTTGCACCACTGACCCTCAAGTGGCAGTAATCTGTGGTTCTAAATTAGGATGAGGAGGTCTGGCCCAGATCTTTGAATACAGCGAGTTATCAGATTCCCACCCCCCCAACCCCGCAAAAAAAAGAAAAAGAAAAAGAAAATAAACAAGCCACAGACTGGAAAAAATATTTTTAAAACATACCTGAGAAAAGACTGGCACTCAGGATATGTCAAAAAAACTACAAATCTATAATAAAAAGATAAATGACCCAATGAAAGATGGACATCACTTTGAATCCTTTACAAAAGATATGAGTGGCGAAAAACATGCTCAAGATAGTTATCAATAAAATATAATTTGAGACCACGATGAGATACTAATACATGGGTGGCGCCTGTGGCTCAAAGGAGTAAGGCACTAGCCCCATATGCCAGAGGTGGCAGGTTCAAGCCCAGCCCTAGTCAAAAACTGCAAAAAAAAAAAAAAAAGAGATGCTAATACATATAACAGATCAAAATTGATAACACAAAATATTGGCAGTGATGCGGACCAACAAGAATTCTTCTACATTTGGTAGGAGTGAAAATTGGAATTATAGGAGGTAAAATGTCTGTCATTTCTAGAAAGTCAAACATACATGTTCTCTACGGCCCAGCAATTTCACTCTAAAATATTGCTAAAGAGACACCAAAGATATATGTGTTAGGTGCAACATCAGTGAATCTCCAAAATAGTATGCCCAGTCAAAGAAGACCTGACAAAACAGCAGTATTGTATGATGCTGTTTGTAAGAGAAGAAACAGCAAATGCTAATTTCTGGTTAAAAATCAGAACAATTGGTGCCAGTGGAGTTGAGGCAGACATTGACCAGGGAGGAGGATGCAGAAATGAAAACGTTCTATATATCTTAACAGGGATTTGGTGTATATAAATATATGATTTACTGGAGATTAGTGCATATCAAATATAAAATGTTAGCTTAAAAAGAACTATAAATGTATATTTAATTTTGATTAATAATACACATACTGAAATATTTTAGGGGTAAAATATATGAATTTCTGCCATTCATGTGAAATACATTTAAAAATTAGGTGGCTTGATGGATGAATGGGTATGGTAATAAAGCACAAGTGATAAAATATGGAATCTCAGTGGTGAGTACAAAGTGGTTAACGGTAAAATTCTTCCAACTTTTCTATACATTTGAAATTATCATCCATAATAAAATGTTGAGGTAAAAGTATAGATAACAGCTAGAAGAAATAAAGTGTAGAATTTACAAACCAAGGTAATAAAAAATAAATGGAACAAGGAAAATTTGATCTGCCAATAAGAGTAAAGTAAAAAGAATAAAGAAGCGTTGTAAACATTCAGGAAATACAAAAGTTTAAAGTAAATGTCAGACATAAACTCAAATATAGTTATAAATTAGTATGAAGGTACATAAATTATATACCTTTACTAAAAAACAGAGGAGCTCAGATTGTGATTTTGAAAAAAGAAGAAAATATGGTTTTATGCTATTTATAACAGACAAAGACCAAAAGAGATTAAAAGTACTGAAAATAACACAATATATGTGTAAAGTTGATCAGAAGCCATGCAGAGCTACTTACCACAACTGGCAAGTGGCCCAAGTCCGCAGAGACCAGTAAGGCTGAAAGGAGAGAATCTGAAGTTGTACCAGACAGCTATTTGAGAAAGGATACAATTTCCCTTTTCCATTATGCATAAATGACAGTCCCAGACCCACCTATTGATTAATCCATCCTTTTTTGAGCAATCTCAAATGGTACTTTTGTCTGTAAAGTGTTCACATACATACATGGGTATTATAGGCTCATAGAGCACGCTACCTGAGCGAAGGAGGAGAAAAGATTTTGGGAGATATTAAGGCTGTGATTTTAAAAGCAATTCAAGAGAAATTCCATGAGACATGCTTCAATATGAACAAAAAATTCACACCAGAAATATAAATGTAAAGGAAAACATTTTAAGAGATACTCAACTTCACTAGTAATGTCATTCAGCCATTATTAGCTTAAGCCCGTCAGTTTGATAAAAATTAAAGAGTCATTCATCTGTGCCAACAGAAATTCAATTAAGTGGGCACTCATGTTATTAGTGTCTTTGTGAAATGCAATTTGGTAATAATTATGAAAAATCTTAAATTCACTTTTTTCCCCCCAAATACCCACATTTCTGGAAATTTAGCATAAGGAAATACTGGCATGCATGTCAGAAGTAGCATGGTTTGTAACAGCAAAAATAAAAACAGTAACAACTTAAGTATTGATGAATAGGAAGTTTATGAATGGATGGGAAAAGTAAAAACTCGTAGGTGTATTAGCCCACCAACACGGTACTATTAAGGCCTGAGTAGAGAACCCAAGAAGAGTCAGTCCCTAAAATCTCAGTGCTGAAAAGTAATTAATATCAGCACCTGCAGAAGCAAGCTGATATTGAGACCTCAAATTAAAATGTATTGGGGTCTCAAAAGGGAGGAATGAGAAAGGATATCTGTGAAGGGTGAGGTCTAGGAGAACAGGTCTTCTCAAGGAGACCACAAGGATACACCTGCGGGTCTTCTCCCTGGTGACTCAGGGAATTTGTAAACTTAACTTCCTGAACTTGGAAACTTCCAAGTTCCGTGAAATCCTGTAGTTCTGTAGGTGCTGGAATAGCATCTCCCGCTTGATTCAAACTGGCCAATGAGAAGGGTTGGAACTTTTTGACAGTCAATAAAAATGTAAAGACCAAGCCAGTCGGGAGCATGGCCATTTGGAATTCTTCTATGCAGTAAGCTCCTGGCCAGTAAATAATAGCCCTTTCTCTTATAAACAAAAACAAAATAAATAAAATAAAATAAAAACTGCAGGCCAGGTGTGGTGGTTAACACCTGTAATCCTAGCATTCTGGGAGGCCATGGAGAGTGGATTGCTTGAGCTCATGAGTTCGAATCAGCCTGAGCAATAGCAAGACCCCTGCCTCTGCTTAAAGTAGAAAGAACTGAGGCAAGTGGATCACTTGAGCCCAAGAACTTGAGGTTGCTGTGAGCTATGCCACTGGCATGCTAGTCAGGGCGTCAGAGTGAGACTTTATCTCAAAAAAAACAAACAAAACCAAACAGTAGAATGACATTAATACATAAAAAGAGGTTGATGTAATAAAAGGCATAAATATATGTTTACATATGCTAATGAGAATAAACAGGCTCTAGAGAAGGGAATGGGAATGAACAGAAAGTTGATGAGAACTTTAATACATTGTTCTATATATTCTGATTAATTGAATCTTTCATAAGAGGATGTGTTTAACTTTAAAATGAGTGAATGAAGTCAATGCACCCTCAGGCTATATACTAAAGAAGAGTGTCCTGAGGCAAAAAAAAAAAAGATTGTGCCACTCCACACTGTGCACGTCAGGGTCCTCTAACGCAGAATTCTGAGCTCCAACCGCAATCGAAACAGGGCACATGCGCACACTGAATCAAGTCTGGAGGATGGTAGCAGGATGGAGAAAGATCTGGAAAATCATAACAGCTGAGCATCAGCTTTTAAATAAATATTTAGCCAGGAAGAACAATACGTGATTTAAAAGAACATAATTTTTTTTAAAGGGACACACTAGTTCTCTTGAAATATACAATTTATTCTGTATGGAATTAGATCAATGGATGGAAGTTATATAAAGAAAAATTTAAATTCATTAGAAAAAAATGCTTTATTATTGTAAAATAAGTATAAATTTAAAAGCAAGATACATTCTATTACCTAACAATTGGTGCAGTTTTTAAATTAAAACAATAATACATAGGAGTTTAGTGTGGAAATGGCTACTCTTATTTATGGCTAACTGAAGCGGACTTTCTGAAGAACAAACAATTTGGTAGTATTTTGTCTCAAAAAAACAAAATGTCCATTCCTTTCAAATTAGCAATGCCAATTCCAGGAATGGATCTTAAAGAAATAATGAAAAAATGCGTTCATAGATTTTAACAAAAGGTTGTTCATCACAATATTACTGATAATTTCAAAAAGACTGGAAACAACCTAGGTAACCAACCTATAAACTCTGTCAGTGGGTTATGACATAGTCATTCAATAGAAGCTATGGATTGATCAAACGTTGTATTTAGAAAAAAGAAATTGTAATGGCCTTGGTATTTTTCAGGCTATTTTGCTAAGTAAAAAGCTTGTTTATAAAACCCTACTTATGACATATTCTTGGGTTTGCCTTTAAAGTATCTACATATCACAAAATGTTTATATAATAACTTTATGCATGCAGGGAACTCGTACTCAGTACCTACTATGTGTGGAGTACTGTGCTAGCCACTGAGAATGCTGTGTGCCAGATACCAAAACAGACAGCTGCCAGGGTCCTGCCCTTAGATTGCTTGGAGGTCAACTACTGGTTTTCCTAGGCACAAGTCAATAGTCTACCCCTCTGAGCCTTTGAGTTTGCCTTCGTGAGTTTTTCAATTATCTTCTTGCACAGAGAACTTTGTTTTAACAAGATGTTTTTTTGGAGAGCAGGAAAATAACCCACAGAGATTCCTATTTAAAAGACCATTTGGTGCAGCCTTCCTCCAGACAGTAATCCTAGTAGCACCCTGCTCTATTTTCTCACATTACTGGCAGGGTTGTAAGAAATTCAACAAATAGATGAACATTCAAAGAATACTACAGGGAGAGTCCCCTCAGCTTAGCCCCTCCTGAAAGCAATGCACTTCACCATCATATGGCTCTGCTATGGTTTGAGTAGATCTGTCCCCTCCAAAATTCATATTGAAACTTAATCCCCTCAACAGCATTGGGAGGTGTAACTTTGGTAGGGGGCATGAGTAAGTCATGAGAGCTCCACCCACGTTAATGGGATTGAGGGCATTATACCATGTAAGGGCTTCATGGAGGTGACCCTTCCTCCTTCTCCACCATGCTAGCTCACAGCGTTCCTCCATAGAACCATCTTGGAGACAGACAGCAACCCTTGGCAGGCAAGTAAACCTGAGGCAAGCAAACCTTGATCTTGAACTCCGCAGCCTCCAGAACTGTGAGAACCTAAATTTCTCTTCTTTATAACTGTTCAAGTCTGTGAGCTTCTGTTGTAGCAGCACAAATGGACTAAGGCTCTGATAGAGGAAAATCCTTCTCAGCTCTAGCCCTCCCAAGGGCCGCGAGAATGGCCTGGGCCCTTTGCCTCCCTCCTCCAGGAGCTGGAAGTCAGCAGTCCTGCCGCTCCAGGTCTTCTGTCCACACAACACTCCCAACCCTTCTCCTCTGTGTTGTTTCTGATGCTTAACCTCAATTCTGCCTCTGAGAGTACTCATCTACTCACAGTAGGCCTTTCCCAAAGTCTCTCTTCAACCTGGTATCCTTTTAACCACCTTCACCCGACATGAGAAATGGCCCCTGCCAATATATCATAACTGGTTGTATTGACCTGTGTGGGAAGTCTCATGATGCTGCCATGATGAAGGGCTTATGCAGATAACATCACAGGTGTCACCCACATGCAAACCTCATGGCCCTGGCTCTCTCAGAGAAACTGATTAGGAATCTTCTTCAGCTTTGGTCCGATACTCACATCAGTTGTGTGCATATGTGTATGTGTTGCAAAAACGTTCCGGAGAGGACGCACTGTTTAACCAGTGTCAGGGATCCATATTTTTGAGCTAAGCACCACCTTTGCCTATGGGCTTTCTTTTAGCTTGGTTTACAATTTACAACAGTAGGAATTATTGATAAGGGAGGAACTGCCAGCCTCATTTTATAATGGAAGAACCAGAGGTACAGACAGGCTAGGCAAATTGCCCCAAGTCACCTAGAGTATAACATGGATTTGAGTGCACAGATGTCTGACTCCACAAACCAGGCTCTTCACCAGGTTAACCCAGTTGCTGTCCAACAAGAAAATAACCACTCTGGGACTCCAACTCACCCAATCACAGCTGCTGCTTCCAGTCCACAGACCCGTTCCCACTGTGGAGCTGAAATGAGCGTGTCCATCACTCACCTGTCCTTCCTCCGTGGTCACACTCCCCTGGCACTCTGCACTCTGTCCATAGTTGACCCTCAGGCTGGCAAACACCCCATGTTCAGTAAAGCACAATAAAAGCAGGGGCATTTGCTTTTTTAGATACTAAGAATACAGGCTTTAGAATCAGACAGATCTGAGTTCAAAGCCCTGATTTGCCCCTGAAAAGCATGGTTTACGTTCTGAAACTTCTCTGAGCTCCATTTCCTTACCTGGAATACATGAGTAATATTCTGATCCATGGGTCTAGTTGTGTGAGTTACACAAGATGTAAAACATAGTGCCTGGCACTGGAGCCCCTAACAATGTTAGCCATTAAAATGATTATTAATAATAAAAGTTTATATAGGCATTCTTATGTCTGAGGATAGCAACAGCTGCCTTATGTTCTTGCTGACCTGGTTTGCAGTGGGTCAGCTCAGGATACTAAGGTGCGGGTCACAGAATGTCCAGGCTGCGCCACATACCACCTGACCCATCACCATCACTCCCTATGGTTGGCCAGCAGGTTGCACTCTGCCAAGTTCACAGAGATCTCTCAGTAGTTCTCAGGGACCCTGGGAAGCAGGCAGAATTGTCTGCACAGGTACAGGAGGTCCAGAGAAGCAGAGAAATTTGGCCAATGACACAAGAGGATTTAGAAAGAGCCAGAAGTGGAAATGCCATTTCTGGCTCCCTTTACCTCACATCCCTTGATAGAATGCCATGGCTATAACACCCTTCACCAGGAACTCAGGGAGAAACAGGGTGGCCGCCTCCTCCAGGACTAAGAAGACCCCCCTCCACAGACAGGGCCCTCTCATGAAGCCAGGCACCACTACAGGCCAAGTCCAGTGCCAGCCTGGCTGTGCGAGGAAACACACAGCTCAACTACACTTGATGCTCCAGGAAAACACTTTAAGTCAGAACAAATGCCATCTGTGGCATAGTGGCTTGCAGAGGCTCTTGGCATCAAGGGAATGTGGCAGGAGGCCCCTTGTAAGGTGCCAGGTCAGGCCTTTCAGGACCCCCAGAACATGCTCCCTGGGTGAGGAAAAGCGTCTGCCCAAAAGACACAATGAGAGAAGGAGTTGTGGTGCCACATACAGAACTCAGGCCAGGGGACAAAGAACCTGTTCTCATCCCAGCACATCCTGCTGGCTCTGGGGTTGGTTTCCTCACCTGTAAATGGAGGTTATGGTGAGAGTTCAGAGAGCCTACTGAACTACAAAGGGCTGCCTGGAATGGGAAGGGAGAGGGCATCACAGTAGTCTGAGACCAACCTGGATATCCTCTGTTGCTATCACTAGGCAAAGGGGACAACCAAAAGGGGGCTGTGGCCCAAGGCAGCCCAGTTGACCAGGGCCTAGGAACCAGGAAAAGAGAAGACCATGTACATAATCAAGACCACTTTCTCCACCCTTGTTGCCTTACAAAAGGGTCGTAAATACAAGGTTCAAATTTCATCCATCTGCTCTGTCTTCTCCCTTCTTCCTTCCTTCCCTCTAGCCCTCTCTTCTTTGTTCCTTCTTTCCTTCTTTCTGCTGTCTGGCTCTAGCCACTGACAATTCCTCTCCATTCCTGAAACAGAACCTGCTTGCTCTCTCTCAAGGACTTTGCAATCTCTGAGCCACTCTTGCCACACCTCCTTGTCTTTTGGGTCTCAACTCATAAATCTCTTTGAGCTAGAGGAGGGGCCCCTCTGCTGGGTCCTCTTTGTGCCATGGGTCCACAGTCATCTGCCTTTCCTCAGGCCCATGAGTTCCCTGATGGCAGGGACCACGTTTTACCATCAGCCTGCCATAGAGCAGGGGCGTAGAAAATATGCACTGATTAAATTAATAAGTAGCCATTTCTCAGGGACATTGAGCTAAAGGATGGGGACTGGGGCCTCTGCCTACAAGTCCAGTGCTCATTCATTCATCCAATTATCCATGCATGCAACAGATGTTTGTTGAACACCTTCAACAGTCCAGGCAGTCTGCAAAAAGCTGGGCTACAACGGGGGAAAAAGACAAGCATTTGTTCTCAGAGAGTTTGTAGTCTAACAGGAAAGAACAGGAAATAATAAACAATGAGCAAAGCAGAGAGTGATGATTACTACCTGGAAAATTAAAATAGGCTCATGTGATACAGCTTGACCTTGTGGGTGCTTTAGATTGGATAGCTGGAGATGGTCTCTCTAGGGACAGGACTGAAAGGAAATGACCAAAAATTAAAAAAAAGAAAAAAAGAGAGCCAACCTTGTGAGTTGAGGAGGAAGAGTGTTTCAGGAGCAAGACAGCTGATGCAAAGACCTCTGGATGGGGAGGCTGGAACAGAAAGATCAATGTGATGGGCTGCAATGGGCAAAGGGGAGCATGTTGAAGATAAGGCTGGAGAAGCAGCAAGGGGCCAGTTTGTATACAGCCTGAAGACCACAGGAAGGTGGTCCTATTTTAGACACATGGAGTGGAAGTCCATTGGAGGCTTTTGAGCTGGAAGTGATGTGACATAATTCATGTTTTCAAAAAATTACCCTGACAATCATGTGAAGATGAAATGGATGGGTAGGGACAAGTACAGAAGTGGAGAGACCAGACAGGAAGCTATTGTGCTAGTCCGAGGAGAGGTGATGCTGACTTAATCCAGGATGGTCACAGTGATGGTTATGATGGTGACAGGTGGATGAATCCATGTTGGAAAGAAGAATTGTTTGGACTCATGTTTAGGAAGATTTGGTAGAAAGTGCTCATAGGTTGGATATGAGAAGGTGGGGGTGAGAGAAAGAGGATGAGGGAACTGGGAGATGGGGTATCCTTAACTATTTGGGGTGGGAGAGAAGGTTTAGAACAGATGATCAAGGTTTACTGGCTCAGCGCCTGTAGCATAGTGGTTACAGCACATACACTGAGGCTGGCAGATTTGAACCCAGCCGGGGCCAGCTAAACAACAATGACAACTGCAACAAAAAATAGCTGGGCATTGTGGCAGGCACCTGTAGTCCCAGCTACTGGGAGACTGAGGCAAGAGAATCGCTTGAGCCCAAGAGTTTAGGATTGCTGTGAGTTGTGATGCCATGGCACTCTACCAAGGGTAACATAGTGAGACTCGTCTCAAAAAAACAAAAAAACAAAAACCAAGATTTATCACACCCAGATAATTTCTAGATGCTATTAGATCTCTAAAGGGAAATTATATTTCACAGTTGGCTACACAAGACTGAAATTCTGGGAGAGAGAGGCTAGGCATGCATAATTGGGAATCATCCACCGGAGGGTGACATTTAATGCTTTGGGTCTAGGTTACATTCCCTGGAAGAGATAATGGCAGGTAGAATGCTATGACATGGCTATTTGTTTCCCTCCCCAGATTTCTATGTTGAAACCTTAACCCCCAAGGTGATGGAGTTTGGAGGTGGAATGTAACTACATTCATGAGCACGAAGCCCTCATGAATAGACTCAGTGCACTTATAAAAAGACACGAGAGCTCGCTTTCGCTCTCTCAGCTCTTGCCACATGAGGATACAAGAAGACCACCATTTGCAATCCAGGGAGAGGGACCTCAGCAGATGTCAAGCTTCCAGTGCCCTGATCTTTGGACCCACCAGCCTCCAGAACTGTGAGAAATAAATATTTTCTGTTTAAGCCACTCAGCCTTTGGAAATTTGTGATAGCAGCCCAAATTGACTAAGATGGCGGCATTTACCACTATGGGTCTGGCTAAGATGATCTAGAGCAGCGGTTCTCAACCTGTGGGTTGCAACCCCTTTTTAACAATGAAAACACATTGCAGCATTAGAAGGTTGAGAACCACTGATCCAGAGAAAGAGAAAATAGGTAGAGGAAATAATTCAGGACAGAGTTCCCAGTGCTGTAATATTGGGAGGTTTATGAAAGAGGGGGAGGCAGTCAGCAAAGAGACCAGGAAGAATCAGCTAGAAAGGTGGGAAGAGAACTAAGAGAGGGGGGTTCCAAAAGCTCACGCCCAGGAGGTGCAAGTTGCCTTTCCTCTCTATATAATTTTGCTTCCCTGTGCCTACTCCAAAATTTCCTAGATCCACCCCATGTCCTCCTGAATATTAAAGGTACCTTGGATGAGCTATTCTTAGAGGCACCACACCGACTCCTCTGACCAGTCACACAGGGCAGTCCCCTTCAGCATCCCAGGAATAAATGGCACTGTGACCCTTGCCCTCCTCAGTTTCTAGGTCTTCCTGAGTCAAATGAGAGGGCGCAGCTGGTGCCCTCTTCCTCACAGCCCTCCCTGTGCCTGTCCCTCCCCATGCCAAGTGCTCTCTGGGTCTAGGCTGATCTCTGAAGACAATCCCATGATACAAGGAGGGCCTGCTCAGAGCACAGCTCACAGGTGGGGGTGCAGCTGGTGGCCATGGAAAACCCCTTGGAAAGAAAGCCAGAAGAGTGTCAGGGGACAGTTGGGGTCTCGGACCCAGGGCTGCCATGAGGTTTGTCCATGATGTGTCCTGCTACCGGGGTATTCTACTATCAGAGCAGGGCACCCACAGGACTGAGTTTTCTCAGAGGAGGCAACTATTTCTAATTTACACAGAAACACCTTATAAGCAGTGCCATGTGACCCTGCTTTGGACCTGTCACCTGCATTCTTCGTTCCTGATGCTCAACTTGTTTGAGCTCACTGCCTGCTACCTTGCATCATGTAGGCACACTGCTCAGAGCCAGGCTAGCCTCCTGATGTCTTTGGGTCCACCCCGTATTTCTTCAGGACTGCTGCCTGGATGGTTTAAGCCTATTACATTACATTCTGGGAACTCAGGCTTCTGCTGACTATCAGACTATCTGGAACATGAATACAGCTGGCTCTGTGAGGGTACAGTCAGGAGGGGGAATGAATGTCACCAATTCTAGCTTCCAGTGGTGACTACTGTGATTAGGCCAATGGTTTGGCTGTGCTTTGAAAGAATGTTTGTACAGTCTGTTTCCCTCCACGAGACCTCCAAGGCCAAATCACCCAGAGGCTGATTCATATAGCCATGTTGCTTGTATTCGGTAAACTGTCTTTAATAGGGAGCCGTGTGTGTGCGGTGCCCCTATGTCTCTGGCTGGGAGCTCTGGCTGGCAGGGCAGGCAGGCCCAACAGCAAGGGTGGGAGGAGGCCAAGAAAAACCCCCAGGCCTCAGGCCATGGCAGGAGAGCATACATGGATGGCCTGCTCACCAAAGCCTGGCCTTAGAGCTCCCTGGGACCAGCTTGGCCTGGAGCCAGCAGGCACTGCTCAGTCCCTTTGCAGAGAGCCAGGGAGATAAAACAGAGCCTGATTTTCAAACAGATACACAAAGTGGTCTCTTCACAGAGCCCGGCAGCAATCTGAACCAGTACAGCCCAATGTTTTCATGCAGAAAAAGGGACCTTGAGAAGCATAATGTACAATATCCATCACATGCAAGAATGCTGGGCTTTGACAGAATAAATAAGGCAGCTCACATTCAGCAAACCCTCCCTGCACACCAGGCACCAAGCACAGTGCTCTACATAGACATGTCAACTGACTTGCACAAGAGTACCTTAAAAGCATAATTATAGTTATCCGTTTTATAGATTAAAAAGGTTTACACACCTATTAGAATGGCTAAAATGTAAAAGCTTGATAACATCAAATGCTGACAAGGATGCAGAGCACCTGGAACTCTCATATGTGGCTGGTGGGAACATGCTGTGGCACAGCCTCTTTGGAGGACAATTTGGCAGTTTCTCATGAAGTCAAACACACACAAACCACATGATCCAGCAAGCCTACCCCTAAGTATCCAGCTAAATGAAACGAAACTGGTATGTAAATGTGTATACTGGATGCATTCACAATCACTTCCAACTGAAAACAATTCCTCTACTGAGGAATGAGCACAAACTAGCTTTTCAACTCCACAGACTATTACTCAGCAATAAAAAGAAATACATTACTTATACATAATACCTGAACGAATCTCCAATGCATTAGGCTACATGAAAGAAAACGGGAATCAGAAGGCCACATGCTGTGAGTCTCCATATATGAATCCTCATGATGAAAACCTATAAGGACACAAAACAGATCAGGGGCTGCCAAGGGCTGGGGGTTGGTGAGCAGAGGGGATTTACTATAAAGGTGCAGAAGTGAATTCTGGAAGAGTTTTGAAAATGTTCTATGTTTTGATTGTGGTGTTGTTTTGACCACAGCATGTGGTGTTTTTTTTTTTAATTAAGACAGAGTCTCACTTTGTCACCCTCAGTAGAGTGCTGTGGTGTCACAGTTCACAGCAACCTCCAACTCTAGGCCTCAAACGATTCTCTTGCCTTCCCTTCCCTAGTAGCTGGGACTATAGATGCCCGCCTCACACCTGGCTATTTGTTTTGTTTCTTTGTTTATCAGGCCCGGGCTGGGTTTGAACCCACCAGCCCCAGAGCATGTGGCCAGCACCCTCAGCACTGAGCTATGGGCACCCCTGACCACAGCATATTTGTCAAAACTTGTAGAACTATATACTAAAAAGGTTAAATATTACTATATGCAAATTAAACCTTAATTTTTTTTTTTTTAATGGAGAAGAAAACCAGTTTGAGGAAATGTAACTTGCCCAAAGTCAACCAGCCAGAAAGTGGCAGAGTCAAGAGTCAAACCTGGATTTTTAACAACTGTGCTACTAGTTTCCCTGGTGACCATCTGGTCTGAGCCTTGTTTACAAAAAGATCTGGACTCATCAGGATATTTACAAAATGGTAGGTTCTAGAGAGATGGCTTTTTTTTTTTTAATTAACTGAAGGGTAGTCTCCAAATCATTTTTCTTTCAACTCCTCCTGCTACAGATATTTCTCAGTTGTCTGAAAATACTGTCATGTCTAACTACTTAGGACACTGACTCTGTTGTCCTTGAGAGTTGCACAGTCACATCCAAAGTCAGGACACCTGGTCATATTCCTGCAGTTGTCACTATTTGCTATCCTACCTTGCATACGCCATTAGTGCTTTCTAGACCCCAGTTTCCTTCTCCATGAGAAGGGGATCATTTTCCTTATCTCAAGGTTAAGTGGGAGGATTACATAAGAATCATAGAACTTACTGCTTAGGTGTTCAAAATCTAACCAACTGGTTTTGTTTTGTTTTATTTTTTGTCTCAGGGGATTGGTTCATTTGCCCAGTGATAACAGTACAGTCAACACTTACTAAGTACTTACGATGTGCTATGCAGTTTACAGCCATTCCACCTTGCTATCAAGCCTGTGAGGAGGTGCTACCATATCAAACAGAAGAAGAAAGAGAGGCACTTAGAAATGAAGCCATTTACCTGGATCCCACAGCTAAAAATGGTAAAGCCAGGACGGAAGCCAGTCAGTCTGATTCCAGAGCCCCCTGGCTCTTCTGTTTGACTAGTTCACCTCTCTGCCTCCTCCCATCTCAACTTTTGTACCAGCATCCTGAGCATGAGAGGACGTAGCTACACGCCTTGTCCATTATGGAAGGGGTGTCCTGTATTGAACTTTCTCCAAAGGGACTTCAGATGCCAAAAAGGATTCTTCTCCAATTTGGAAGAGCTGCACCCTTTGAGACCCGTGTCCTTTCCACCAGGCCACCCGGCAAGGTGTGGGGAGTAGGGGAGGACAGTGGTGAGTAGCAGAGGATCGTTTGGCTCTAGGAGACGAGAAGAGGAAGAGGAGGGAAGCCACTCTGAGAGAGAATGAGCAAGTGTCATTGCTGTCGCTACTCCATCCGGGTGGCTTCATTGCGGCTCATTGTTCCTCATTATCAGAGCTAACTATGTTCAGGCGAAGGGTGAACATGTTCCTAAATTTATGTCTCTGTGTGCGACCACGACAATGCGTGTTTTGTGTGCTTCTCCCTGAAAAACTCCTCTTGTGACACAGGCGACCCAGCTTGGACTTGGTCTTTTATGTGCCTTACCCACTCCAACTGGCACCCGCTGGCAGATTTTTCTTAAAGTCTAAAATGAGGGGTTAACCTTCTCTTCTCTGCTTTTTCTTCTCTGCTACCTATAATCTTGATTTGACTCACACAAAAGTGACTCAGTGGGAAACCCACTCAAGAAGGCTTTGACAGGGAACAATGGACAGACACCTCTACAGAGGCTGGCCCGCCGCGGCGAAAGAGGGAAAATGGATTAAAGTTTAAAGATGTCATGTATGTTAACCGATCAGTATCAGTTTTATGTATTTTGTCAAAGAGACAGCAGTGAAGCCTTACCTATGGGGGCGAGGGTGTGCAAAGGAGGGAGAGGTGGCCCCCACACACTTTGGCCGAAGGCCTCACCAGAGCTAATGAGCCCAAGGAGCTGGAGTGTTTGAAAGGTAATAATAACAATAATAAAGAAGAAAGGGCTGAGAGGAGATTGTCATGGGATTGTTGTGTGTGTCTGCTTTGTCCCTCTACAATGGTCTGGGGCCAGGAGCCAGCCAGTCTCGGGGGCAACAGAGCAGCTCCTTCAGAAAGCAGATGCTGCTCATTCAGTCTGTGTGGCTTTCTTCCAGGATAATGCCCCACTGGGCCCCCCAGGGCAGGCCCGAACCCAGGGGAGTCATGGGCAAGGCAGGGGGAGAGGCGGCTGAAAGCAGCGGCTCCCCGCTGGCCACCTCTTGTGGCTGGACCTAGCACTGTGTGCAGGGCTGAGGCAGGCCCCGAACCTGCATGGGGCTTCTGCCCTGACCTCGCCTGCTGTCTGCAAGGAGGCTACCCACAATGCCCTGCTGCCCTGACACAACCTCAAGGGAAGAGACTAGGCCCCTGGAGCTTCTCTTTAGCAACTTGGCACAAAGTGGAATCCCCCACCCTGATTTCTTGGGACCCCTGAGCACTGTTCCTTTCACGTGATCCTTCCTTTGGGAGAGTTGTTAGAATTTTCTCAAAGAGCAAATGGGCTGAAAATTGAGTATCTTTGAATCTTCTTTCTGAAGCAGTACAGTTGCAGTGGGACAGGCCCAACTTCCTTGGGGGAAGTGGGGACTGGAGAAGGATGAGTCTTTGGATGAGTTTCTTCCCACTTACACTCCATACTCTAAGAACAGTCAGCCGGGCAGGCAGGGTGGCTACCCTCTAGAAGGAATGCTTCAGAGGCCAGTAAAGGGACGGCAGCAGAGGGGGTTTGAAGCCCGTGGGCTGGGGCAGTAGGTATGCTGATGAGAGCCAACTGTTAAATTTTCAGTAATTTTGCAAGCTAGTTTGTAAAAATTAAGTCATATGAACTTTCCATCAAATAAATATAACAAAGGTAATAAATGCTCAAAACTCATCACTTCCTAATTATTTTACTATTATCTGTGGTCTTGAGGTCACACATGTCTATCGTATCTATATGATGGAAATATTGTCTAATGGTGTCTTTCTGAGGCTCTCTTTCCAGCTCCCAGGAAAATGAGAGCTCGAAATTGGCCATAGTGGAGTATTCCCACGGCAGAAATTGGCAAATTATACAAATCAAGGCTTTTCCTCTGAAGTGCTAATTGTTACATATTTATCAGTGCACTGTTTGGGGGATGGTCTGACCCAACTCCTTGGTCACTGTACCAAGTCACTTTCTCTATGAAATAAGTCACTATGGTGACAAAAAGAAGGGATAAGTGGAAAGTTGCTTTGAAAACAAACTGTATGAAGGTATGAAGGTCACACTGAGCTCCCTGACCCTGTGTCACTGTTGAATTCATTCATTCAACCATCCATCTTATTTGTTACCCCTCTCTCCTTAAATAAACATCTATCAAGAAAAAAAATTATTTCCAACTCTAAGACCCTTTATGAACAATCTGGTGCAATGTCTGCTTTTAATGAGGCTAATTCTGAGCCAAACAGTTGATCCTGAAGGCTATGCTCAGCTTAGGATAGGGACAAGGAGGGACAAGTTCCTGGCTCAGGAGCCCTCACCTCCCTTTGGGCCACCTCTCTGGACTTCAGCTGAGAGGACCTCAGCTAGGAGCCCTCCCATGGGGTATCTGCCTTAGAGAGGCTGAAAGACATTTATAGCCACACTGAATGATGTCATGGGGGATCTCAGGCCTGGGGAACAATCTGCAAGATGGAGCCTGGTGGACTTCCAGACACCTCAACAGTCTACTGCCTCCCCTTGCTCAAAGACTGCCTTCGGGTGGGGTCCTTCTCTCTCCAGAGAACACAAAACCGCAGGAATAGTAATGTTAGTCAGTGGTTATGAACAGGCCTGAAATGCCAACCTCTGGCCTGAGCACGGTGATCTCAATCCAGCCTCCTCACAAGTAGGTGGTGTCTTAGACCCATCTTATATAACTGTTTACAGAAAACCAAGGCTCAGAGAAGTTCCTTAACTTGGCCAAGCTGCTCAGCCAGGAAGCTACATAGCTGAGGTTCCCACTCAAGCAATCTTAGTCCAGAGTTCTCTCTCTGATGCACGAGGCTCAGATGGCTCCCAGGAAGTTGACCTTTTAGACCCAACAGTCTTCAGATGGTTCCCCACCACCCAGGTCTGGTCAATAGAGATAGGAAAATGGCTGGGGACAGAGGCTGGGGGACAAGGACAGGGAAGCCAGAGTGGGATCAAAACCAAGGTGTTCTAGGAAGCTGACTGCCCTCCCCCTTGACCAGGTGTCCTCTAGACCCTCACAAGTAGTACCCTCCTATGGAGGGGGAGGCTCACTCCGACCAGTGCTAGAGTTTCCCTCCTGCCCTGACATTGCACTCAGTACTTGCTGTGAATTATTTCAGATCTTAAAGGGATGCAGGAGCCTGAGACCCTGGGTACCTGGGCACTATAGCAGGCCAGGGAGCTGCCCAAGGTCCCTGTGGAAAACACAGCTATCTCCCACCACCATCTCCAGACAGGAAAGCGTCCTGGGGCAGGTCCCACACAACACAGATACGGCATCTTTCTTGTCCCATGGGCCTCACCATCTACAAAGCACCTTCAAAGTTAATTTCTCATTTGCTCTTTATAATTTTGTGAGGCCCACATATGTAAGAAGGATGCCTCTTACAGAAAGGACAATTATTTCAAAACGCTTCTGGGGTTCCGCTGAGGGTGATCAGCCCAGCTGCATCTGCAGCACAGTCTCTGAGCTTCCCAACCGGTGCTCATTTTACTACAGCATCAACATGCACCCCCACCCCCCAGACCCCTAGAGGAGACTAATGTTTCAGCAGTAGAAAAAATCAACTAGTCCCTGGAAATGTGTCAATTGCAGACACCAGAAACCAAGGGCCAAAGGAGAGAGATACTTGAGATTCCTGTTAAGAGACTACGCTGGGTTTGACCCGAATAGTACCGGAAGAAAAGGAGAAAACAACAATGTCAAACATGACATTACCCATGGATATATGGCCCGGTTCCGGGGTTGGAACATAGTGGGCAAATTTCCACAGGGGCACCTTTCCCTCTGCAAAGGGTGAGAGGGTAGGGAGGGCCTTGGACACACACTGAGCTGTTATCTACAAGACACTGGAGCAGACATTATGCTACATGGTTGCTGTGATGGCACTGTGGCTTTAGGATTATCACCTCCCTCAAGTCTACAGATGAGGAAACTGAGACACTGAGGTTGATACCCTCCTCTAGGAGTGCTGAGATGCCCAAGAGCGCTTTCTCCAATGGGGAGTGGGCTGCATGATGCAGCATGGTGTTTAAGGGCAGGGTCTTCAACAGCCAAAGTGAAACAACTCAAAAGTCCCTTAACTGGTGAATGAATAAACAAAAGATAGTACACTCTACAATGATCAAAAGGAAAGCACTACTAATACCTACTGCAACATATATGGCCCTCAAATATATTCTCCAGAGGGATGATGTCCCCTCCAAGGGGGAGAAAAATCAAAGCTCAGTCCTACTCACCAAGATCATATTTAATCTCTGTTTGGGGAGGATTTAAATTAAATTTGATTTTTCTCCTTGGGGGAAGAGTAGATGGTAATGGAAAAAAAAGTTAAGAAACTGTGCTCAGTAAAAGAAGCCAGACTCAAAAGACCGTGTTGTTTGATTCCATGTGTATGAGATGTGCAAAAAGGCAAATCTATGGAGAAAGCAAGCAGGTTAGCGGTTGCCTAAGGCTGGGCATGGGAACAGGGAGTGACTGCAACCCAGCAAGAGGGACCTTTTTGGGGTGACGAAAATGTTCTATACTTGAATTGTGGTGACAGTTGCACAACTCTGTAAATTTCCTAAAAGTCACTGTATTGTACATTTAAAACAAGTGAGTTTTCTGGTATCTAAATTATACTTCAATAAAGCTATTTTTAAAAAAAGGAAGAACACAGACTTGGGGATCTGAGAGACCCAGCTCCAGCTCTGGTTCCTCTACTCCCAGGCCCCAGGCAGGTAGCTCCAGGCCTCGGTGCCCACATCTATAAAATGGGGCCTCTAGCAAAACTTTGAGAGGCTGAGAGGATCCAAAGAGATGTGTTTAAAGCCCTTAGCAGGGGGAGGCTTCAGCACACTAAATTTAAGCATAGAACTTATCTTCCTGGCTTCAGGTAAAATAGCATCTACTTGAGAGCCTCTGTTGACCCCTGGAGGTTCATTCCTCATGCCCAGAGGCACCTACTGAAATCTCAAGTGCCCTTCGCGTTGCTCTCCCCAGTGGAATGTTAGCCGCAGGTGGTCAGGGACCTTATCTACTGCAGCTACACATGTGGTTAGGGCACCCACTCTGGCACCAAGCAGAGATGGACAAATACTCCTTATGACATTATTGCTTGAGTACCAGATGAATACCATCCCGTGAACCACGTTTGTTTACTAGAAAGGTACACATTTCTATCAGAAATACTTGCCTATCAGGTGTGTGAAGGGTGAGTAATTGTGGAAAAAAACTTGGCCCTGCTTGTCTACTATCGTGATTCTTACCAAGGGGCTCATGAGCTACTGAAAATACATGCAGCGTGCTGTTCGTATTCAAGCCAATACATTTTCTCGCAGGGCTTACCCGAATACATGTATCCAAGAGGTTCATGCAGAAACAAGGTCATGATTGGCTGGTGCTCCAGGTGAAACGTTTACTCCCAAGCACGAAGACCACGTCTCCACGTCTACTCTGCGTCTCTCTCTCACACACACATCCTTAGTGACGCTCTAGACTTAATGGGGAACTTGACGCCGGGCAGTGATGGGGAATCTTCACGAGACTGAAAAAAGCAGGGGCCACTGGCCCTCAACAGCTGTTCCTGGTAGGGTTAAGTTGTGAAATTAGGATCTGGGGTTGGGGGCATAGATAAAGAAACCTGGCAAGAGATAAAGTGAGACAAAACCTCCCTGTCTCTCAGCCGTCTACCTGGAGGTGAAGCCGGGACCGCAGGAGGAGTGAAGTGGGGCATTGTGGGTAGTGGGCGGGGCCCCGCGGTCCGGGCTCAGCCGCGAGGCTCCAGGTGTGTGTGTTCTTGAGTCAGCAAGCAGGAGGGAGGAAAATCAGCTGTCTGCTCTGAACCCACTTAACCCATCCACTCTTAAAAGTGGGTGTCAGGCAGCAAGGGGCCGAAGAAACCAGCTCCTATTCTCTGAACACTGTGGCCCTCAAAGAATAAAAACAAGGGAGAGGCCCGGGGAACGGTGTGGCTAATTACACCTACCAGGGTGACAAATCACTTGGAAAACATAAATACGTTTTCAAGGACACTCCTCCACTAACGATGCTAAAGTGTTTTTCTTTCAAACCCCAGCAAGAAAATCCAAGGGATGAAACAAACTTCGCTTATTTTAGTTTCTACTCAATTACCTGTTAATGGAAAAAATCTGGCACCAGCCATAATGAGGCAGGCATGAGCTCACTGGCGTGGGGGTCGGCCCTGTCAGGGAAGGCTCCAACAAGCGCAGCCTTTATCTGCCTCTCTATAACCCTTTTCAAACTCGCTGTCAGGGAGCCCACACTGAGCAGGCTGGAGAGGAGGAACTTGGAACCTGCTCCAGGCCTTCGAGGCCCTCTGGGAAAAGGAAAATTGTTGTTGGCAAGTCTGCCTGGCTCCAGAAATTGATCCAGTGCCCCCCACTTGTCCGAGCAGCAGCAGACAGGGCTAAGAATTTTGTTATAATTAAATAACAGAGTGCTGATTGGCTGCTGGAGGTGGTCTTGAAACTGGTGTTTAAAAGCAGAGGAGAACAACGGTTACTATTCATAGGAAAAGCCCAGAGTCTTAAAAATCCATCTGTTTCATTCCCAAATTTAGGCCAAAAAAATGCTCACTTGCTGTCTTTAAAAATACCACCTGCTTTGCGATGTTGTATAATGTGCCATTATATAAGGTGGAGGGGGCGAAGGGGAGGGCCGGTGGGAGGATGCATGTGGTGGGCAGAGCCCCTTCCTAGCGAAAGCAGAGGGCCAGGCTGTTGCTCCAAAGGCCGAGCCTCTGATACCCTGCACCAACCTTGAGGCACCAAAAGTCTTACCCCAATCACCTCCCCAAATGCCAGGCCCTCCATCCTCTCCCCACCTGGCCCTCAGGGGCTGCCCACCACTGCAGGGCTGCCAGATGAGGCCATCACTCCTGGAACCAAGCAGAGGGGAAGCATCCAGGCCCTCTTAGCCAGGCAGCTGGCCCGTGGCATCTTCCATCCACACACTACCCTACCCAAAGGTGTAGCAGCCACAGGACAAACGTTAAGTTCCCAGTAGGACAGCTCTGCTTTAGAAAGTGGACAAACGGGGCAGCGTCTGTGGCTCAAGGAGTAGGGCGCCAGCCCCATATACCAGAGGTGGTGGGTTCAAACCTGACCCTGGCCAAAAACTGCAAAAAAAAAAAAAAGAAAGAAAGTGGACAAACATTTGAGTCCAGCTTAGCCCTGATGGTGTTTCCCAAGACTCAGGAATCTGGGGATTCAGTTTCTTCTTAAGATTCTTAATCACAGGGTGAGTGAAAATCACTGGCTCCATAGTCCTAGGCCTAGTTTTAGTCCCAGATATGCCACTTTTGGCTGAGCATGTCACTTTGCTCTTTCCCATGACAATGGAACTATAAAAACTTATGTCATAGTATTTGGGTGAAGAACAAATAAAATAATGCATGCTGTTCCAGATGCCTGGGAGCCTAGAATGGTGCCTGGAGCATCAGAGGCACCGCTGACAGGTAGCTGGGGGATTTCTGGAGGAGTCAAGTCCTCCACTGCACTGACAGCCCCAAACCTGGATATTCACCCAGGATTGGGAGCACGTCTTAGAGCTGGCAGCATGATTAAAATTCCCCACATCAAAGCAAACAGGTAGTTATGAGAAAGATTCGTGGCTAAACTGCAAGGAATCATGGCATCTACAACTTGGCCACATGCAGCCATGTGGCTTCAGGCTCAACACTCCGGGAACCCCTTCTCTGGGCTTCAGTTTCCTCTGGTCCTTTTTTCCAACTCTTAGAGAGTAGGCGGTTCCACTCTGTTGAGAGCAGCTGCTTTTCCCTATGAAGCCCTCCTACCCAGAAGGATCTGGGGAGTTCTGAAGGCCTAGGTGAAGGAGAACAAAACAAGGAGCTCGAGGAACTGTTAGTTTCCACCACACGCTGACACCAAAGTCAAGCTCCAATTTCACTGACATGCCCACGAGTTCCTATTTCCATCCTCCCTCGATCCTTGTACCTATTAAGCAAATATAGACACCAGTGCAGATTCTAGCAGAGTGTTATTTGAAACAATTATTAGTAGGAATTCGATCTGTTTTATTATTGTTTATTCTTAGAAGCCATTCCAGAAAGCCTTATCCAGAAAACCTCACTCCATCTACAAGATTTTTCACTGTGAATTGCCTGCCATATTCAGTCTCATAAAGACAACAGGAATATAGATGAGGGGGCGGGTACCACATAGCTTGTTTTAAGTAGCAATCAGCACAACCCTTAGGATCCAGAGGAAGTTAGCATTGCTTAACCCGAATTCTTCATAATTACATAAATCAATTTAATAAGGGAACATTACAAATTTTTCAAAAGTTTTGTTGCATTGTGACTACCCTCCTCAGGACCCACTCTGGGACCCACTCTTGAGATCACGTGGCAGTCATTGCTACAGTGTTTTTGTTTTGTTTTTTGTTTTGAAACAGAGTCTCGCTATGTTTGTTGCTCTCACTAGAATTGCATCACAGCTCACAGCAACCTTAAACTCCTGGGCCTTCAGCCATTCTCTGGCCCCAGCCTCTCAAGTAGCTGGGATTACAGGTGCCTGCCACGATACCCAGGTATTTTCTGGTTGTTATTTAGCAGACCCGGGCCAGGTTTGAACTGCCAGCCCTGGTGTATATGGCCAGCACCCTAATCACTGAGCTACAGGCACTGAGCCTGCTATAATGTTTTATTACCTACTCTGTATGACACACACAACCTAGAAGCCTGTTTTTCCTCACCCTTCCAATATCACCTTCAGCCTTTTGATAGAATAGAGCATATATCATCTATGAGAAGTATCTTGAGGCCACTAGATGAGAAGTTCTCATCTATCCCATGACCAGCACAATTTATTCATCCATTCTACTGTGGACAGACAGCTAGTTCAGTTTGAGGCCATCAAGGATGAGGCTGTAATGATCATCTACTAAAGTTAAACATATGCTATTTGGATATTCCCCCTTTTGTCCTGCTTTGGGTTTTTCTGTTTGTTTGTTTTGTTTGAGATAGAGTCTCACTATGTCACCCTTGGTAGAGTGCCATGGCATCACAGCTCAAACTCTTGGGTTTAAGCAATTCTCTTGCCTCAGCCTCCCAAGTAGCTGGGACTACAGGTGCCTGCCTCAACACCCAGCTATTTTTTTTGTTGTAGTTGTCATTGTTGTTTAGCAGGCCAGGGCCAGGTTTGAACCCGCCAGCCTGGGTGTATGTGGCTGGCACCCTAACCACTGAGCTACGTGTGCCCAGTCTATTTTTTGGTTTTATTTTGGTTTCTGTCCCTCCCGCCCCCTCGCATTTTCAACTGTTTAATCTATCTTTTATTTTGATATTTTTAGGAATTCTCCTTTGATAGATAAATGTATTGCAAACGTTACCTCCTAGACACTTACCTTTTCACCCTTTAAATGAGTTTATGATAAATACTGAATAGCGAACTAAAACAAGAAAATAATTTTCTTAACTTGATAACATGTATCTATGAAAACATACAGCTAACACTATGCTTCATAGTGAGATGGTGAATGATTTTCTCTGAGTTAAGACAAGGAAGCTTTTACCTCCACTCCTAGTCAATATTCTATGAGAGGCTCTTGTCTGTGCAAGAGAACTGAAATCTCTAAACTTCAGTTTTCTTGGGTGTATAATGAGGGCAATAATTATACCTACTTCAGAGAATGGTAAAGATTAAATGACATAAGATGTGAAATGCGCTTAGTGCAATCCTTGGTAGATTGTATGTATGTATTTCTATTATAGAATTATATAGCCATGCCCTTTGCCATCTGAAGGCAAGACAAGGCAAGTCTGCTATTCCTTCAAATGTGGTCAGAGTGTGCTTTCCTAGCCTATTGATGTGTGAGTGGGCATTATGGTTTGGCCAATGGAATGTAGCTGGAATTGATAATGTCCCAGTTTCAAACTGAGTGCTTAAGACAACGCATATGTCTCTTCCATAACTATAGGAACATGCCCTGGGTAATCACTAGTCATAGAAAAAGACAGGGGCTGAACGGATCTGAACTGGAGCTAGCCCAGAGCCAAGCTTCAGCTCACTCACAGACCTCATGGCAAGAATAAGAAAGGCTTGCTCTTATAAACCACTGAGTTTTCGGACAGTGTGTTACACAGCATTACTGCAGACATACCTAACAATTACACATAGTATATAATTGTTGCTTAATAAATAGCAACTATTTAAGTTAAGCCTCAGTTTCTTCAGCTGAAAATTGGGAATAAAACTACCACATAGAGTTGTATAAAAAACTTAAGAGAGCAAATATACATATAAGGATTCTATTTCTGAAGATGTCCAAGGAAGAAACATTAATTTGGAAGGAAATTAATAAGCATCATCCTCTTAAAATCATCTTTTATGGTCATTACACTTTGGAAGTGCTGTAAGTAGAGTGAAAGAGGATTCTTTGTGGCAGACCTTCACAGAGCCGTATAAATTAATGAGCAACTTGAGACTCTAAAAGGAGACATCATATGAAACGTTACCCAAATAGATTTGACCAACAAGATTCCATGGGACCAAGTGCTCTAGGGAGCCCATTTTGGGAAATGGTGCAACACACTTAATTAATGCTCATCAGTAAACGTTATTCTATTAACTACATCTATACACCATGCTACATTTCATACATTAAATGCATAAGAACTAATATTAATGTGTCGGCTTGGCTTTTAAAACTTTAAACTCTAACCACAGCAAGAAAGATTTTATATAATGCAGTTATACACACACAGCAATAGATTCTATTTTCTATTTCATTCGATTTTACTTTCTAAGAATACTAAGCATACCTATTAGTAGATTGCAACCCACAATCTGAAAAACACAAGATAATATGCATATTCACTATTAGAATATATAACTTCTAACTTTCTTGAAATTGTAGGAGTCTAGAACTTTCAGTGCTGAGTCCAAAATGACACAATCAACATAATTATCACAATACCATTGTGTGTGTAATAATAACAACACAAGGAAGAAGAAAACAAGCCCCCCAAACTCCTGCACATAGGAAGAGAGAACCCTGGTGGTCCCATAGCAGAAGCCCCTAGTAAGGCCTTGGATCAAATTAGCTCCACCATCCACCTCTCTCTAGCTACTATTCAGATGGTGCGTGTCTTATGACAAGCAATATAGCATGGTAGTTAGTTATGCAGGCTCCTGAGTCAGGCTGCCTGGGTTCAAATTGTAGGCTCCCTGCTTCCCAGACACGTTCCTTTGGGGAAACCACTTCACTTCTCTAAGTCTTCACTTTCTCTAAAAATGAACACAGAAGCAGTTTCTATCCCCATGAGGATTAAAAGGGGAAACCCATGTCTAGTTTTTAGCAAATGCTTGTGTTATGATCCTTGCATAAAACCCCTTTCTAGGTGGGCAGCTTGTCCAGTACTAAAGAATATTGGCGGCTCCCCTTCTCTTTCCTTAAAAACTCCCTCCTGTTAGATGGTGAAGGAATGAACTCAAGAAGAACTAGAGACCAAGCTGGCTCCATCCAGACTTATGTGCCAGTGCGTAGAACAGTACCCAGTATAAACAGGTGCCCAAGAAACAGTTGTTGAATGGATGAAAGAATGAATGAATGTGCTTCCTTGCAGCTCCCACCAAGTATGCCCCTAAGGTGCCAGCTTTAAAAAATCCTGTCTTAAGAGTCAGAACTCACCGAAGCCACCAGAATTCAGGAGAGGCCTCTGCAATAGCCACACATGTCTCTCTTCTGCAATGAGAGATGAAGAAGCCAAGCCCAGGTGGGACTCCTTTAGAAAATCACATCTACGGTCCTGTTCATTAGTGATTCCCAGCTCTGGTTTGTGGCACTGCCTCAGGAATCATTAACAAAAGACTTTCAGGCTACTCCTTAGTTTCTTTCCAAAGGGCTTTAATTAAAAACACATTTCTATGCCACATGTCTATACCACAAAAAGCACCCCAGCCAGGGCTGTGGCTACCTAGAGCAGGTGTCCTCAAACTACAGGCAGCCCGCCTAGGACATTTATCTGGCCTGCCAGGTGTTTTTGCCGCCACTGCCTGTCCTGCTTAGCAGCCGACTCGTCCCAGGGCCCGCAGTCTGACCCTCCAATGGTCCGAGGGACAGTGAACTGGCCCCCTGTTTAAAAACTTTGAGGACCCGGGCAGTGCCATGGCTCAAAGGAGTAAGGTGTCAGCTCCATATACCAGAGGTGGCAGGTTCAAGCTCAGCCCTGGCCAAAACTGCAAAAAAAAAAAAAAAAGTTTGAGGACCCCTGACCCCTGCCCTAGAGAGTGGAAGTAATTTTCATGGGGCCATTAAGTTGCAGGTAAAATGAATGACTTGTGGATAAGTCAGTGTCCCTGTGTCTGCCCATCTAGATTTCTGTGATTCTCTCACTTGAGTGTAAAAATCTAGACTAGGCAAAAAACCCAAAAAGAAATAAAGAAAGCAAATAGACAACTGGCCCTTGGCTTTTAGGATAATAATAAACCCCATGATTCATTACTCCAGGCACTCTGCATTTTAGCCCTCATAAGAATCTGTCAAAATGGATACCACCACCACCACCACCACCACCACCACCACCATGACTTGTTAGCTGAAAAAACAGGGCCTCAGGAGAGAAAGGAATTACCCAAGGTCACACAGCGAGGCCAGATGTGGGATCCTCCAAGCTCAGGTTCACTGTGCTGCTCCCAGCTGCTTCCTTCCTTGAAAGCCTGGATCCACATGAAAGGTCCTTCTGATAAGTAAAATGAATTCACATAATCAGAATAAAAAGTGAGCCTTCTAATATCTGAAATGGAAAACCATCAACTATAATAATCATTGTCCATGGGGGCCTGTCCAAGACCACCACCAACAGTGGAAACATTCAAAAGGGTTCTGCGCTAAGACTTTACAGTGGTCCAAGAACTGGCAAATGGTTCTGTAGTGAGCTGAACAGTGGTCCCCCCAAATATATGTTCATGTCCTAATAAGAAAACTTGTATTACTTTGTATGGCAAAAAATGTGATTAAGGATCACCCATCTCTAAGAGAAGGGTGTTTATCCAAAATTTCTGGGTGGGCCCCATATATAATCTCATATATCCTTATAAGAGAGGCAGAGGGAGTGTGGGGACAGACAGAGGGTGAGGCAAAGATGGAGGCAGAGATTGGAGTGATGTGGCTGCACCGAGAAGATGCAGAGGACTTCAGGCAGCCACCAGGTGTTTCCAGGGCATCCAGAGGACACACAGCCCTGCCACCACCAAGGCAACAAGAGAATAAATTTCTCTTGTTCTAAGCCACCAAGTTGTGGTGATTCATTACAGCAGGAAAGCACACACCCTCCTAATAAGCAAACACACTTGACCAAGTCTCCCCAGATGCCACAATGATATGGCTCAGAAAGAGAGCGGGTTATGGCTTCCTAGACTTGGTCTTAGGGTCTCTTGGTAACAAAATGTCCACAGATGCACTTGAAGATGAAATAAGATGTTCCATGTGAAAGTAAACTCTTGAGGTAGGAAGAAATCAAACAGATATAAAGAGGAAGGGGTGAAGGGCAAGGCCTTGGCCTGGTCTTTGGGAAACTAGAATGTGGGTGGCTGAGACCACCACAAGCCTCGGGGAGAGGAGGTACCATCTTAAGATGGAAAGAAGATACTGAGGAGTATCAGTCAAGTGCCATCAGGCAGGTAAACATGTGGGTACGTGACACGTATTTTGAATTTTAGGAAGGGAACACTGCACTCAGGCTGGCTGATAGCAGGGGCTGCCCCCTGCCCTTTTTCTGGTTTCTGTAATAAGAGTACTGACCCACCATCCATTCCAGCACAGCTGAAAGGATGAAGAAAGTTGCCACCACTTCAGACGTCAAGAGAACACATTTGGAAGCCTTATGCAAGTTACCATTCTTCCACTTCGGCTGGCATAGACACTGAGTTGACCAAACTCATTCCTTCCTTCCTTCAGAAGATACATATTGAGCACCCACTGTGAACATGAAAGCTACACTCCTGGGCCAGGCTTGGTAGCTCACGCCTGTAATCCCAGCACTCTGGGAGGCCGAGGTGGGTGGATTGCTCAAGCTCAGGAGTTCTAGATCAGCCTGAGCAAGAGCAAGACTCGTTTCTACTAAAAATGGAAAAACACCAGCAGGGAGTTGTGGCAGGTGCCTATAGTCTCAGCTACTCAGGAGGCTGAGGCAAGAGGATTGCTTGAGCCCAGGGGTTTGAGGTTGCTGTGAGCTGTGATCTCACTGCAGTCTACCCAGGGCAATTAAATAAGACTGTCTCAAAAAAAAAAAAAAAAAAAAAAGAGCTACATGCATTCCCATCCTCATAGAGGGCTTTCTAGAGAAATGGTTTTCAACTGGGGGTAATTTTGCCACTCCCTACCCCGAGATATCTGACAGTATCTGGTGACATTTCTGGTTGTCATAACTTGGCAAGAGGACGGTGCTTATTGCACCTAGTGGATGGAGGCGAGAGATGTTGGTAAACAACCTTCACTGCACAACAAAGGCCCCATGACTGAGAATTATCTGCCCCTATGTCATGAATGCTGAGGTTGAGAAATGCGGTGTGTCTTGAGCGCCTGGGCAAGCAACACCCACTGACACCACAGTGATGGTGGTTGGTGGGTAAAAAGGGAGGGAGGACTGGTCTGGAAGAGCACAGAGGAGGGAGACAGCACCCGCCCCCGAGGGGTCAGGACTAGGACCATCTCCCCAAAGTAAGTGATGTCTACCCCAAGACCTAAAGCATAAAGACAAGTTTTCCAGGTAGGAAGACCACAAATGCTTGTAGGTGGCTTGATGCTGCAGTCCAGCTAAGAGGAAAGTGAGTATGTGCGGCAGAGGAGGGGGTGAAGGAAACAAGCAAACCCTTCAAACGGACTGTCCCATCACTATTCGGAAGGGGAAGGGAAGGGCAGTCTTTATTACAGGAGGCAGGAGAGCATGGGTTTGGAGTCAGTTCTAAATCTAAGTCCTGGCCTCACCATCTCTTAACTGTGTGGCTTTTGACAAGACACTCATAATGCAGAGGGTGGTTGGGAGAGAGAATAATAGCTATCTCAGGTGGCAGTATTAGGATTCGATTAGAAAATGTACATGCATGGCTTGACAGTGTGCAACAAATAACGGCTATTGTTCTTACTTGTGTTTTCAGAGGTCACTCTGGGCCCAGTGTGCAACATAAAATGAAGAAGGACAACCAGGAACGCTCCTCCCTGGGAATACAAAGCAAAGCAAAAACAAAATACCGAGATTTTACAGAACAAAAACTAGCTTGAGCAAAGCAGAGTTTCTGAAGGGCTTCAAAGTCCTTGGTGTGACACGGTGGTAACCTGAAGTAACAACAACGGGAACATGAACAGCTTCCGTGCCCATTGAAATCAGCGTCCTTTGAAAATACAGATGTCCTAGATAAATGGTGCAATGCATACATCCACCTAGTCAGCAAGAGAAATGAAATTCAGTGGAAACCTTAGGAAGATCTTTACTACGGCCCTTCCTCAGTGAGGGTGATCAACTTGCACTCTTGCCAGAGTACAGCCAAAACTCGTGGGTCCCCCCATATGGCAAAACTCCTCCATACGCACTGAATCACTTTGATCCGGTTTTCTACAAAGCTGCTTGCTCAATGGCTGCTCTCTGCTAGAGAAAGCATTTCCATTTGACACCCTTGCATCTCTCCTGCATGCAACTCTTAGAAGCAGTTAGGATACCTTCATGTCGATGATCATTGATGGGTAACAATGCAGTTTCCTACGTCCACTCTTGGGGAACTAAGTCTCATTATCCAGAATTAAATCCCTTCTGTGAGAGGAAGAGTAGGTCAGATATATCAGTGCGACTGTTTGGTAACCCCCAAAGTGACATTTGTTCTGTAACTGTGTCTGACTTTCAGAAATGAACTACTGGTGATGGCACAAATACTATAGGGGAAGATACACAGCAAGAACCCCATTTTCCCGGTTGTCACTGTGAGCCACACGTCGTGTAAACCAGATACCCAAGGTACACAAAATGGGTATCAAGGATGAGGGTCAGAGATCAACCCGTCTTAAACTCACTACTTTTTGGTAGCTTAGTCACCGCCCACCACCCCTACACTAACCACGGGCTCCAATTTAGGCAGATGTTTCTCTTGATGAGGGTGGGTCTGGTTTCCCTAGAGATAAAAATCCAGAACAGAGACGAGTGACCAGCATTTATCTGCACATACTAAGTTGCTTTTATTAATCCAGAACGGCATGCTACAGATACTGTACAGCATGGACATTTATTCATTACAAAAATGGCTTCCAAACCATTAAAAATGAACTTGGAATAAGAGCATAAAACGGAACAGTAACATCACAACTGTTAGGAAACATTCAAAGTATTCACAAAAAATGTTATAGTTAGCATTTTAATAAACCAGAGAAAAATCGGAGACAGTTTTACAATCGCTTCATGTCAACTACAATGGCACTGAATGAACAGGTTTTAGCTTTATACAGCATTTTGCAACATCAACATGCCTAGGTTTTTTTTATTTTTAAAGGTTGCTACCTGCTTGTATGTAATATGTGTACATAAAAGTGGCAGCTGGTTTTTCATTTAAGAGTAATCTAATATACAGAATTTTGGCCCTTAAGGGTTTATACCTCTTCATTTAAAATGCTTTCTGGACAATCTTGCTACCAAACACATTTTGTTATAGGTGACATTAAAACTACATACAAAGCTACCTATGTAACATCACAGCAAAACATGATGAACAAAAATTACAGCATCAAAAAGAGGGAGAAAGCTAAAGTCACTGAGAATTTTGGCACGTAAAAGTTTTGCACGCAGTCAGTCCATGTCCTAAGGGCGTAGGGCAATCCGACTGGGAGTTCAAAGGGGAAACAAGGATGGTTCCCACTGCTGCTCAGATAGCCTCGCTAGCTAAGAATTCCCTCACTAATTTTCAAGTCTTGTTTTACATAATGGCTTTTAAAGCAACTTTTGTTAATGCTACTGATCCTTAATGCAACTATTAATGTCCATTTGGTGGCATCTGGGTTTCATACAGAAAAAAAAAAAAATCCAAAAGGGAAACAAAAAAATATATATACACATTTTATATATAAACTTAAAAACCTTGTACAAATGAGTTGTTATATATAAGATGCTTATGCTAAGGGGGGGAAAAAAACTTTTTACAGTTTCAAGAAAAAGGAAAACATATTTAAAAAGAGACAACATACAGGTACAACAAGCAATCTCTAAAGCAATAAATACTACTGGCCCAACAGCATTGTGATTCTATTAATTGAGGAGTAGCTTCCCCTCCCCCCAAAAGAACAACACCATGGAACAAGGTATATTAACACATTTTAACCCTTTGTTTCTGTACATTTAAACAATAACAAGAAACATCACAATAAAAGTTGTTTCACACAGAAAGGAAAAAAAAAAAGAGTAACGGCACTGCATTCCTCGTGCCCTTATGGTTTAAAAACCAGATGTAAATGATTGGTTCGCAAGCTCGTATTTAATACAAATAATACAGAACCAACTCCTTCTGGAGGGCTGCTTCAAAATTGCTTCTTCTTTTTTTTTTTCTTTTTGTTTTTTAATCAGTCTTTTAAAACTAAGCTATCCGAACTACATAACAGTTATGTATATATATATATTTTTTAAACGCTACAAAGACTTTTAACAGCTGTTGATAAAAATTTTGGTAGAATCATGAGGTTCTTCTCTCATCTACATATTTAAAAGGAGAAATTGAAATAAGAATGGGTCAAATATTGACCAATGAACTCCATAAACATCAACTAATGTAGCCACGCGGCACGAAATGAAAAGAGTTACAAAACAAAACCTCTGGAAGGCGGGGGAGGGCGCAGACGAAGCGCGGGACAGAACACGACACAGAGCCGGGGGCTGGCGACGCTAGCGCTACTCTAAAGACTTGGTGACCAGGGACAGCGGCTGGGGCTGCGGCGCGGCCAGGGCGCCGTGGGAATGTAAGGAAGAGGTCGACGGCTGCGCCAGCGGCGCGGAGGGGCCGGCGGGCGGCGGGGGCGGCGGCAGGGCGGCCGGGGGCAGGTCCAGGGCCCCGTTGGGGCACAGGGCGGGGGCCTTGCCGTGGGCGGCCTCGGCGAGCAGGAGGGCGGGCGGCGGCGGCATCAGGGACAGGTGGGCCAGGGGGTCGGGCTTGAGGGACAGCGACAGAGGCTGGGTCTGCTCCGTCTGTGACTTGGCGTCTCGGGGAGGGGAGCCTAGCAGGTTGGGGGAGGGAGGAGGCGAGTCTAGTAAGCTTCCATCTGAAGAGGGTGGGCTGAGGCAGCTCCCTTCACCTTGTATGTAGCGAACGCACTTTTTTTTTCTCCTAGAAACAGGGGGAGAGAGTTCTCCGTGAATAGAAGGCAAAGTGGCCGAGGAAGACAGTCATCTGTCATGCTCGAAGGCAGCGGAGCTAAGTCACCTGCAGGGGCGCCCCACGGGGACCGCACGCCCGGTGGCCCCAGAACAATTAAAGTGGCTCCCGGAGGTGGGTCGCTCACTGAACCATGCCCGCTTGTAAGCCTGCTCTGGCCAACAAATGAAGAGTCCAGAACTTTCTACCAGTTCCTCCCACCCTTCTGCCTCGGCCACAGCTCCACCCCTGCCCAGATCTCAGTGAGCCGAGGAAGGGGAGGTACTGCGGGCTGTGGCACCTACGTGCCAGAAAGTGGCTTTGTCCCAGCTGTCATTTCGCTTTTGGCTTAAAGGCTCAGACATCCCCTCACACTCCCATCACGGTGCCTTCCCCACCTCCCCATCCCACCAGTGCCACCCTCACCCCACCCCCAGTGATGTGTGTGTGTTTTTTAAAAAGAGAAAAGACAGAGCTCCTTCCCCAGCCGCCTCATACCAATACGAAACTCTCAAAATGCTCACTGTTGAGCCCACATAGCTGAAGGCAGCGCTAGCGAGAGGCTTAAAGGTTTTAACACACCACCACCATGAGGCTGCTGGCGCCCAGAGAGCTTTGGGCTCGTCTGTTAAGAACCACACCAAATCAAGAGAGGTCAGAGTCAGGCGAGAGGGGAGGGAGGGAAGGAGGGAGGAGGGGGAGGAACAAAAATAAAATAAAAGAAAATAAAGAAAACAACAAACAAACAAAAGAACAAAACAAACCAAAAAGAAAAAAAAAAGAAAAAGAATAGAAAGAAAAAAGAAAAAAAAACCATCAAAAACAGGTAGAAGAAGATAAACAAAGGTAGGGGAGGGGGAAGAATAAGAAAAACAGAAAATGATCCAAAGGAACAAGAATAACTGGTTGTATGGCCTGCAGGTTGTGGATTAAATTAAGATTCAAACTTGAGTTTTGTTTTTAAGAAGTGGGGCTTCCCCTCCCCCACCCCATAGTGAGCCAGTTTGAGAGAGGTTGGAGAGACCTGAGGATGGATGGATGGAGGGGCATCCTGCCCGTGTCCTATGCCTAGGCCAGTAAGTGGAGGGTGCAGCATAAGCCCATCACAGAGAAGTAACCACAAAGACGACGTGCCAGGGAACCACAGCATGAACCTTCTCGGGTTTGGATCATTGGGATAGAGTGCTTAAACCAGAAAGTCTAACTTCTCTGCACCAAAACCAGAATCTGTCCTCCTCACTACCCATTTACGTATAAGAAATATTGGAATGAGAATTTCAGAGCCTTGCTTGTTTAGCATCCAAGGATGAGGTGGGGGTGGGGGGAACAACTCAAGAAGTGGAGCATGTGACTTCAAAGCTTCTCCT
Organism: Otolemur garnettii; assembly: GCF_000181295.1. Lineage (NCBI taxonomy): Eukaryota > Metazoa > Chordata > Mammalia > Primates > Galagidae > Otolemur > Otolemur garnettii. The sequence goes on from NW_003852416.1 coordinate 8,529,731, forward strand.
ACCATTAATCCCAGTCTGATGGGACAGTGTTTGGTAGGAAAGGTGATCCTGGGGATCAACCCCACTAATGCTATAAAAATAATGTAGATACAGAAAATGTGCTCACGTAAGGACCCTGGAATATAGCAGAACCACAGCTGGTAACACTCCATCTAAAAACAAGCATGTGAGCACTGACCAGCTTTGCCACTGGAAAGCAACCAAGATGCTGCCTGCTTGAAGGCAACTGCGGCCGGATGACATCCCTGGCCTTGGAAAGGAAGTGGGTACTGGTTCCTCCTCTCAGTCTGTGCCCCAGAACTGACTGTGCCCCTCCATGCTTGGGTGTGGACTCAGCAAGATGGCAGAAGGCAGGGAGTGAAGGGAAGGGTGGAAGGGAGCATGCGTAGTCCTCCCTGCTTGCCAGAGGCAGAGACACAGCAGACACAGCGGGCTGGTGGCCTTCAGGGTCTGCCTGTCCCCTCTGAGTCAAAAAGAAATCTGGGGGAGCAAGCGCATCCCCTCTCTCACCCTCTGTTTGGCAAGATTCCTATTTCTCCCTGGGATTGGCTGAAATAGACTATGGGGTTCTGCTCCCGTCCCCCAAACCAAGATAAATAATTAAGCCTCTCGGAGTTTTAAACTACCTTAGCCTGCAGATCAAAACATGCTCAAAAAACTAAGATGCCCATGCATTTTAAAAATAGGGGAAAGAAAGGAGGTGGAAGGAAGGGTGCATAAGTAAAACTGAGAAACCAACAGAGAAAAATAGAAAGGGAGAGAGAGAGAGGAGAGGAAGAGGGTATGACCAGGAAGTCGAGGGAGCAGCATCGAGCATTCCATGCTGGATTAGGGCAGAGTGAAAAGATGGAAAAGCAACTTGGTGGGCTCAAAACAGAATCGTGTTAAAATGTCCACAAACATCAAACTAGAAACCCTGTGTGGCAAGCTAGGAGCCCTGATTGGCTGGGAGCATTTTTTGGTGCTTTCCTCTCGCCCCTCCCACCCACCTTATGATGTACAAGGGCATTTTGGACGCAGGACACAAAGACTGTGATGACAAAGCGATGGACCTTCCAACAGGTTGCCGAGCACAGGGCAGCTGAACACACACACTTCTGACGAGTCAGAAAATGCCTCGGTTGGCGAGTGCTTTTTTTTTTCTTTTTCTCTTTTTTAAAAGCACATTTTGTCCTACGGATTTTAGCATCCAGTTATGGTCGTGGCAAAGTTAAAAGAAAAAGTTGAGGGGAGAAGGAACAACTTGTATAAAACCCAGTCTCTTAACGTGCTCCCCACCTAAGTTTCATCTCCATTCAGAGGGGTAGCCTCTTAAGAATCCATTTCTAGGTTCATACATACTTATCCTAAAAGGAAACTAAGGGTTCTTCCTGATCCTGTTTTGGAATGACACCCTTAAAAGAAAACAGAAGTGCATTTGCTAATGCTTTTATGCTATGAAAAAAATGTCCCCAACAAAAGAAAAATGGTTGTACCTAATAGTGCAAAGGCTGGATAGAAAACCAGGCGGTGATGGGGTCTCTGCTGATCTCCAGCTCCTAGGACCAGGGCCCTCGGCATCTACCACACACACTGCCACACTCACGGGCCCTCAAGGCCACATTTCAGAAAATCATGCTGCTGAAACACAAAGCAGCTACAAAGGCTTTGGGCTGGAAGATTTGCTTTTTTGTTTTCATAAAAATCAAGAAAATTCTGGTCTCTGAGGAAGATGCCCTACCCTGGCTTCAAGCAAGGTGTGAACTGTATCTGAGGAGGGGATTTCTGTTTGGGTCAGAAGGGAGAAGAAAAAACAAAGCCAAGACTTGCAGCAACTGCTTCCCAAACAAAAAAAGGATTCATAAGCATCCCCCATCCCCCATTAATAAAATGAGCAAGCCAGGCACCTGAACCAACCTTATTGTGAGACGTACACAATGGTGTCAGTTGTACATTTCTACAGATCATGAGAAACCCTCTCTGGAGAGGCCCTTATGGTTGGCCAGTCATTTGCCACAGCAGAGCATTCCAGAACAGGATTCTGTAACTAGTTAACATCTCACTTGGCACAAAAACAATTTTAACAAACTCACTGCCTAGCAGAGTCCCTGTCTTCCCTGGCTAGTCCTAATTAGATATGTAACATCCTTCGTCGTCATCATCATGAAACTCCTATTGTCCAGAGAAGAACCTGGGACTCTGTCAAGGGGGCGTGTCATCTCTGTGAACACTACCATCTCACCGCATCACTGGGCAGTTCTTCTCCTGCTAGGTGTCACCTAAGGCCCCGATCTCTCCAGCTGTCATAACAGTTCCCTCAGTGAAGACTCTCAGGCCCTACCTCACCCCTAACATTTGTTGGGTTAACACGAGGCACTTCACCGATCTCTCATACTGGCATCAGAGAAGAAGGGAAGAGACACAGGAGACTCGTGGGCATGCACAGAATGGGATGAACGTCTGATCTAACATCTAGACATGGAGCACATGGCAGAGGCATGAAGGGGGACACGTGACGGGGGAGGCACTACAAACAAGGAGGTATGTTTGGGGTGTTGAAATACCTACCATCATAATATTCCAAATTCAAAGACTGCTTGTATCAGAACAAAGAAACAACAAATTTAACCAAAGGTGGTCATTAAAGGAAAGGAAAGGAGACAGGAACTAGCTGGCATTCCCTCCACCAAGAAGGAAGTACCTATCCCTTCCCAGAGAACACAGGTTGGATGGAAATCTGCAGGTGGAGTGTGTGTGCTTCACTTGGACACTTTGGCACTGTTCTGATCCATTTGGAACCGATGCTATATACATACATATATTACACAAATATATATATATATGTATTTTTGTTTAATTCTGCAGGTGCAGCAACGCTGCAGTATGCAATTGCATGACTCACTGCTTGCAGCCCTTTAGCTGGTGCATGCCATTGAATGCCACGCTTCTTTGTCAGCACTGTAAAACAATGTCAGCTCACCAAGCTCCTCTGTACAGATACGTGGTTTATAAACACAAAACCAAACCAAAAAGAAAACAAAGGGGGGGTGGGGAGCCTGCCCCAGAGCACTTCTCGGAGTGTGTTGACTCTAAGTGCACGGGAACACTATTGCTGCCAAGTTAGAACTCCTTCAAACCTCTGGAAGTGATGGCTGGCTATGGTCAGTATGTAGGCCACCAAGGCACCCCTAGGGCCGGGCCAGCTCCATGGTGCTGGCATTCCAAGCCAAAGCATCTGTGCCTGTCCTTGTTATTAAGACTGCAGTCTCAGTTCTGCCACCAGGGATATGTTCTTCATGAGAGCAGGGGGGTAAGAGAGAAAGAGAAAGTGGGGAAAGGAAATGGCATAAAATTAGGAAGGAAATTTTGAAGAGTGAGGATCATTAGTCAGTCATTGATGCCAGTGAGGGAAACAGATGGGAATGAAGTCAAAATAAATTGTTATGCTAAGGTACCAGAAGGACAGAACACTTTGATTTTCCCAAAGGCCTCGCAGTGGTAATATACCTGCACGGTTTGCACCATAAAGTCTGTCGGTCAAGCCCGAACAGTGCCCGACACTTCTTTGGAGTATTTGCATCTGTTAGCATAAGGTAAACACAAAAATACAACACAATGGTGGGTCGTGCTCAGTTGGATGTGAAATCTCAGCTACAGCTTACTTTTCTTCTCTATCACCTTGGTTCTCTATGATAAATCTTCCCTCACCAAGGACGTGAAAGGAAAGGACTTCTATGAGTTAAAAGAAAAAAAATAAAATAAAATAAAACGATAAAACACACACAAAAGAAAACAACAACCGGAAACCAAAAAACAACAATGAAAAAAATAAAAGAAATTAAAAAAAAAGAGAGAAGAGGAGGGGAGAAGGTGACGTCATTTGCTTCTACCTAGGCCAGGGTTATGATCCCGGGCTGTCATAAAAGGAAGGGAGTTGGCAGGCAACATTCCCTGGGAGGGGACGCGCTGGGGATTTGCTGTCGCTGACCCAAGGAGGCACAAATGATGCTGTTTTACAGTGGCATTTTGGCTAGCAGCAGCGGGAGAACAAGCATATCCCTCATCGAGCCCACACTGGCAGTGTCCCGCTCCCTTGTGTCTCCTAAGATTCACACACAGAGCTACAAAGCAACAGGCCAGAGAAGGGGGAAAGGATTGAATAGACCAGCTGCAAACCAGCACAGCGAATCTGGGAAACTATACACACCTGCAAGGGCCGCACCAGTTATTCTGTTGATCAAGGCCAAAGCGCGCTCGGCATTTCTTAGGAGCGCTCAGGTCTGAATGAGTTCAAGAAAGAAGCGAGCAGAGGAGGAGGACATGGGAGAAAGGGAGAGAGAGAGAGGGAGAAAAAGAGAGAGAGAGAGAGAGAGAGGGAGGGGAGGGGAAGAGAAAGATACAAATAAGAAAAAAATAAAAATAAAAAAGGGAATAAATCAATGACCTGGTTACTAATTGCAAAATATTGACTTTTGTTTTTTTTTAAACTTTCTTTAATTAAGAAAAAAAGGTAAAAGTCACATTCTTATTCAACTTGTGAAATTAGCTGTTGCAATTAAAGCTGCAGTATCCCTTCTTTAAGGACTGTCTCTCAGATTCGTTTTGAACCGACAAAGGGAAGTTAGATACTGAAGAATTCTTTTAAATATTTTTCCTTTATTAGTTCTGCTTTCCCTTTTTTTCCTCTCAATTTTTTTTTCTTAAAGAAGAAAATAAAGCGAAGGAGGGAATTAAGTTTGTAAACATGCTTTTTTCTTCTCAGAGTACAACAGTTTAAAAAAGAAAAAAAAAATTACAAATAAAAACAGAACAAAACGAAACAAAATAGAAAGAAATAAAGAAAGAAAAAGGTTGTGGTATTGGGATATTGCAGCTTTTGGAACGTTCACCTTTTCCTTTTTTAAAATCTATTTTCATTAATATTAAGAGAGGAACAGATATAGGTAAACAGGCTGTGTGATGAGCTGTGAGGAGTTAGTTAGAAGCTCATAGCAGCATTTAAGCAGGCACAGTCATTAAAATGGTAGTGGATTTGCAAATTATGAGCAGAAAAGCAAAAGGAAGAAAAAAACTAAAAAAAAAAAAGCAAAGGAAAAAAATAATCATACTGCGGATGCATGCTTGCGTGAGAAAACTTAGTGGGAGCAATGAAAAAAATGCCATTAGATTAAGGAGGTTTATTACTGAATTCCTTCCATTTTTTTTTTTAACCAGTCTCTTTTAAAGAAATACTGCATATTCAATTTGCACAGTTAGTTCAACTCTAAAATCACTGTCAACACTGCTTAGACAACTGTTATGGGAAAAATAAATAAATAAACAAAACAGAGGTTAAATTAAAAAAAAAAAACAACCAAAGCAACTGAAAAAAAAATCTACTGAAACATACGAAACCGTGTAGATGGTCATTTTAAAGAATGTTCAAATGTCATACGTGTTTAATGTTAATAAAACTATAATGGCAAGAAAAATTAAAAAACAATTTATCAACTATTTTAATGACTCAAAATGACATTAGCACCTGTAATCGGAGGAAGTGAAAGGCAAGGATTTAGGAAACATTCGCTGTGTTCTGAAAAAAAAGAACAAATTATACAAAGCCTTCAAAATTTTTGTTTGTTTGCTTGTAAAAGCCTGGCCTTCTCCACGGGACCTCTGAGATTGCCTATGCAGTATTTCTAATTTCTTCTAGAGAATGACAAACCTCCTTAATTTAAAATGGGTGTAATTTACCACTGTAAAGGCATGCATCAGAACATTCAGGAACAGCCCCGTTAATATCAAACACTCACACATACCCCCTCCTACACCCCTAAGCCCCCTCCTCCTCCCTTCTCAGACACATACAGAATAAGCAGACTGGATCAATCCCAGCATAGGCATGCCTACCGCTTGCTCTCCAGTTAATGGGCTTTGCAGTTATTTAAAAACACATTCCACTAGAATTACAATGTGCTTTTCATGCAATAATGAATGTTACTAGCTTTAAACGGGCAGTCATGAAGCAATTAATTAAAACGCATAAACAAAAAGGCTGGCTAAGATGGGTTCCCCCCACAATGTCCTGGCCTTGAATTCCTCCTGCCTCCCCCAGTGGAAGCCTAACATAAAAGAGTGGTCCTCAGGCTACTGCTCCTTCCTCTATCCTGATTATTGCGACTTACCATTGGTCTCTCCAGGCTGCTTGTCCCTTTTCCTCTTCTTCTTCTTCCCCTAGATGAACAGATGAGACACAGAATTATCTCAAGAAACAGACAGGAGGTGGGTGTCTGGCCTCACCAGGAAGGAGAGGGCAGGAGGAAGGGACCCGCCTGCCATCTCTATCCACATTGACCCCTAGAAACGGTTTGTCCATCCTCCGCCCACCTTTCATCCAATGCCCTTGACTATGCCCCAGCTGAATGGATACACATTTCTTAGAAGAGAAGGGACTGGCAGGTAGTGAGAGAAAGATCTCTCTGCTCCTGTTCCTATGTCCACCCTCAAACCTAACCCAGAACATTTGATGCCTAAGAGAAAACACAATTGCATGAGGAAGACTTGGTAGGTGTGGAGGGGCAGCTCTGGGAACAGTCTGAGAGCCCACCTCTGAGGGGACGAGGGATGGCATGCCAGGACCCACTCAAATCACTGACTTGTCAATGGTCCCCAGAATCAAAGAATGAAAGCCTGAGAAGGGGCTTCTCTAAGAATGATAGCACCTTGGTTTAAAGAGGCAGCGGTGAAGGGAGGCGAAATAGAACTGGGAATCATCTGAGCTCCTTTCAAAACTGCTGGGTGGATGTCCACAAGAGAAGGGTCGTTCCTACCATTCTCATCTCACATGACGACAATCCTCCTAAATACCAACAGCTAACCTTGATGGAGCACATATTAGGGGCCAGGCCCAATTCCAAGTGTGCTATACAGAGTGACTCATTTAAATCCTCACAATAATCCTACACGGCAGGTCTCATCACCATTCCAATTTTACAGGTGAGAAAACTGAGGCAACAAGGGGTTAGGTAGCTCTCCTGAGGTCGCATGATGAAGAAGTGGTGGGGCCAGGATGAAATGAGGTCTGCACTTCACAGCCCTCCGCCATAAGGCCTGTTGCCTACATATTTAAAGCTGGTCCACCGAGAAACTCTTTTCTCAATTGATTAGGGGGGACGAATTGCATTGAGTCGTTCACATTCTCCAGCCCGACGCTCCTTGATATCTTGGCAGTCTGCTCAGGCTTGCAGTCGTGGAAGGGGACTAGGAAGGAATTTTGCAGAGGCAAAATGAGGCAACTGCCTCATTCCAGGTCAGACATTGGTTCTCTCTCACTCAGCACTATGCATGTGAAATCGCTGCTTGGTATAAATTTAAATGCAATGGTCTCACACTTGTATGTGTTTCAGAACAACTGAGGTTGTCATAGCATGTTGCTATCAACCCCTAAGAGAAAAGGACAGTGATCAATAGGAAACTTAAACGTGTGTTAGGCTCTGTAAGGAGCAGTACAAGGTGGAGATGCCACCGAGCTCTGGCTCCATCCGTGGGCTGAGAGCCACAGAAGAGCACCTTTTTTCCCCTGGGGGGAGTGTGCCAGCAGGGAAATTTGTAGTGGCCTTCTGTTCAATGCTTCTTAAACATGCTATGTTCCTCGGTGTACAATTTATTTTTGGTTTAGCAGGCCCTGGCCAGGTTCGAACCTTCCAGCCCCAGTACACGGGGCTGGCACTCTAACCATTGAGCTATGGGCGCCCAGTCCCCCCAAGTTACAATTTTTAAGAAAAGAAGTCCATGTGCCTTCCTCCATCTCCATGTTTGTGTCTCTTCTCCGTAAGGAACAAAGTGCCACCTGGCTGGGAGAAGCAGGAGGTTCACAGAAACATTTTCATTTCATGGGGTCTGAGCACCCACATACCCCATGGCTTCTCAGTCATGTTTCATTCAGTGTTCATCCATTTCTAAGTCCTTGCAATGTATTCTGAGGGCACCTGAAAATAACATTACCCTCAGTGAAGATGAAGATGAATCTCAGGGCAGGTGGCTACCTGACTACTTCTTTAAATGAATCAGGAGAAAGAAAAATCCTACTATTTGGAGGTGAGAAAGAACTCACCTGAGCAAATGACATTACCTAATGTAGAGAGAGTTAGGAAGGAAATAATGTTCATACAATGCCAGAGGTTAGATGTTACTCTGGTCCCCAAAACACTTTCTCTTGTGCTTTACAGAATGTGCCGAGTCCGACCGTCACTGTTTTACTCAATTCTGTTTTCCTAAAGGAGAGCTAGATAGGCTTCTATTACCACTTGGTTGGAAGAGCAAGAAGGTGAAAGAGGCATGAAGTTAGCTCAGAAAATACTTTTCAGAAGAACCTTTTGGACTTTACAATGACCAAAGTAATTTGTGGAAACTCCTGTGTCAAGTTGGTTAAAAACAAATACTAATAAGTGTCTACCATAATCAAATTGATAAAAACTTCAATTCTGTGGGTTTTATCCCCAGATTGTTCCCTGGGTCACAGAAGGAAGAAGTGAGTGTGAAAGAGAGAGAGAGTGTGTGTGTGTCTGTGCACGTGCACATGTGTGCACACCCAAGGAGCAATGAGTCATGGTAATAGGACTCCGGCAGTACCTCTATGTACTATCTACATCTATCTCTAAACTTTCTCTCAAGTCTTCTCAAGAATTCCTGTTATAAAGCAACCTATCTTCCAAATGTAACTGAGCTAAAGTCATTTCAAGTGCCCCACAGAACCTTCTGAAACCTAAAAAACACTTGCAAAAAGCCTCAAGCAATACTTTGTCTAAATGACTCCGAGGTGCGTCAAACACAGTGTTCTTTTGAAGCTACCACAAAGTCTGCCTTGTACCTTTGTGGAGATTTCACCCTGCACAACTCCAGGGGGCACCATTCATAGACCACAACGTAAATGGCATACCCTAGAGTTGTGCAGTGCACACCCTGCACAGCTGTACGTGAAGACCCTACGATGACCCAAAATGTCTAGTGGGGATAGGATATCCATAGAGAAAAGCTGAATTCCTCTCTGTGGCACCACTCTAGATTATTCAAAGAATTGGGTTTGTAACAGGTAGTAGGAGCTCAAGATGAACTCTAAGAACTGTTGACCCGTGACCAGGAGAGTGGCTGTCCTGCAAGGATACGGCTGTGTCATATGGCTATGTGTGTGAAGGCTATGGAGCCTGCCTGCTGCTGGAAAGCTCCACCTCGGGGTCAGGTGGGGGTGAGCAGAGTGCCTGTGGGAGAGCATTAACTTTCTCATCCTCTTCCTTTCAGCTCCAGAAGAAAGGCTTCCCCACTGCACACATGCTGAGGACAAACGCAAAGGTCCCAAGCAGTTAAGACCCTATGCAAGCCCACCTGTCGGTGACAAGGGCTCTCAGTGGAGCACACTTGTCACCGAGAGGTGCTAGCATTCCTACTCCATCCTGTTTCAACTCCTAGGAGGCGGGGCCTAGGGGGAGATGGACTGGGCCATCCCCCTTCTCCTTCATCAATGCTGCAAGCACAGGTTTAAAGGTATGAGAAAAAAGGGGAGCAAACTTGAAATAGCTAGTCCAACAGAGCAGAAAATAGCCCTCACTTGGGATCCCGTATTCACGCAGATGTTTGTGATTTCTTGGCAGGTGGCAAGTTCCAAGGGAGGAAGGAGGCCTGACTTAATTCTGAATCCCCATAATACTTACATATAGTAAGTGCACAATCAGTGATACTTTAATGAACTCAGCCCCTGCTCAATGTTGATGATGCCAATAGGAACATCAGAAGAAGGTGGTAAAGTCACCACCCTCTATGACATTGACCAGGAAGGGAGGAGAAGCCTGTATCAGCCTTAAGAGAAGTTCTGTTTCTCCCTAAAGAGTGGGTGGCGAAATTACTCCACGAAACCATAGGCTATGTAGTAATGGATCTGGCAAGATAAGAGGGATTTCATCCTTCTAGAAAAGAAAGAGCTTAGAGCTTGAGTTTGGGGGGAAAATGTAGGATAATTGATAATCAATAGTGACTGAAGTCTCGGGAGGACAGCAAGTTTGTGGGAAAAGGAGAAATCGTGGGGATACAATCACAATTAGGAAAAACAATAATCCTACAGTGTTTTCTAAAACTCAAGAAAGGAAATTAGGCAAGTCCCTTAGCCAATACAGAGCCCAGGAACACACACATCACGTAACACACACCCTTTCCTACCCCTACTAGGCCCAGTCATTGCATCCACCCTGCCAAAGGAGATGTTCAGGGATATTCCCATCATGCCCTTCTCAGGATGAAATAGGCTGCCAGCTGCACTGTATGATGGCACAGGCAATTGTTTTGTTTTCCTTCTTAATGATGAAGGCCCTGTTGGAAGACCTGTGAGGAATTGAACCCTTTTCTTCCACTCCTCTTCACTGGTCTCTCCTGTAAAGCCACACCACCACTCATCACCAATGAAGAGCATGGAGACCCTAATCCAGAACTTAAGCTTCTTTTAGGCATAGCCTAAGCCCTCCCACTTCTAGGAACTGGGCAAACAGGTACCCCAAATTGACCTCATAAGCCTTGAGCCAGAACACTGGAGCACCAGCCTCCTTCCTCCACCCTAAAGAATTACCAGAGCCATCCATCCAAGAAGCCAGCCGGGCCCCTCCAGCTTGGGGATCCAGCAAGATGCTGGCAACCCCAAGGCAGGCAGACTGAATGGTCTTGAGGCCTGATTCAAACTAGAAGTTACTTTCCTCTTTGTACAGACGTACGACACAGCTCAACAGACTCTCATCTTACAGAGAACGATCCACCTACATAGTTATCCCGCGCGGACCAGCCGGGGTATAGCTGCATGTGAAGCTGCCGCTCCTTCCGGGCCAGCTCATAGTATTTCGCTTGCTCTTCTCTGGACAGTGCATGCCACTGGAGGGGACAGGGAGAGGGTGAGAGAGACATGCAGAAAACATCACCAACTACACTCTGGTCAGGGAATGCATACTGCTGCTTTGTGGGGGGGAGGGGGTAAGTTCACCCAGGAACCCACCTACTAAGAGTCTGGCACGTTCCTGGCACTAACAAGAGTGCTCAGACCAAACCTGATTTGCCAACTGCATCATTCTGTCATGTGCTTGCTCTCTCTAGGGATGGGGAAGGACTGTGGCCTTGGCTGCGCTGAATGCCATTTGAAGGCAGCATTACTAGTCCTGACTCCATGAGGGCCACTCAAGGATTCAGAAGATGGCTGAAGGGAAAGGCTTCTCCTAAGAATGAGGACACTTGTCCACCCGACCTGCTGCCCTCAGTTCATCCTCCCCCATTCCTCCCTGGGAAGGGCGCAGCCTACCCTTCGCCCGAGGATCTGGTTGATGGCCGCGCTCTCTTTCAAGGTGCACTCAGCTACAACCTTTGCTCTCATTTCCTTCATATACAACATGAATGCATTTAGAGGTTTCTTTATGTGGGGCTTCTTCTTCTCTTCTTCCTTTTTGGAGTCCTGATGCTTTCTGGATACAGATGAAACAGACACAACTCAATAAACAATCACACGGTCCAACTTCCTCCAACGCAGAGAGCCTGTCTCCTTGCCTCCCAGCACCCAAGCCCAGCACAGTTGTGAATAGAAAGCACGCTTCCACTTTTAGTCTTCTTCACCCCGGAAAATGGAACAAAAATAGCTCGGGGAGCGAGTAAGGGAAGAGAGAGATTTTGTAATCACGTCCCCAAGTTTCACAAGTATACAATTTTCCCAAGCCAGAGGGGGAAAGCACATTGTTGCCATCTCCACCTCGGCAGGGTTCTCTGGTGCTTGTAGAAAAAGGGCTTCAGATGTTCAGTTGCAAGGTTAAGGGGCAGGGAAGTGGCTGCCAATCCCAGGACAGGCAAGTACACACACAGAAGACTTCTGTCCTAACCCGCAATGGGTGAGACTCCACCACTGTGCATTTTCTCCTTCATAAGGTGGTAGAGAGCCCAAACCAAGCAAGGCCATCCTCAGGCAGAGAGCCACCACTCAGCAGCAGTGACCAGCATGATGAACCCTGAGGCAAAGAAGAAAGTCATAAAAACAGCAACACTTACGAGCTATGGAGGGAGCCGACGTCACTCTGAGAGGATTCCTGTTTGACTGTTGGCGTGACTATGGCCGGATGGGGGATGCCGGTGGTGTGCAGAGTATGATGAGGTGGGACCATGTGGGGAGGGAACCTGGAAGACAGGAAGCTGTGTAAATCGTCAGAATCAAAATGAATGAATGAGGAGGGATGCGTATACACAATTAAAAAAAAAAAAAACAGCATGTAACACTCACATGAAAGCAACCCAAGGCATATGAAACCTGTCAGCATTAATTAGTGATAAATTAAACATAATGATTCTCATAATGTCATTAAAGCCAATCCTCCCCTTCATTATTGCTACTGACACGAGACATTACGATTTTTAACATCTTCAACAAAAGACAAATCCAACTGATGTACGTGGGCGGAAAAGTGGGCTTGGACTACCTGCTGGAAATTGCACGGCCACTCGGTTTTTTGAGGCATTATTAGTGGCATCTAAGAAGACAATTTCCTAAGTCCTAATCAGCTCTAAAATGAAAGGTGAAATCTTTTGTTGTATATTGACAGCTAAATAAAATATTAACGTGGTTGAAATATACATACATTTTTTGACAATGCTGTGCTTGCCTCATTAGGCCTCATTCTGTTGATGGAGTGCAATAAAATTTTTATTTTTCTTTTGTTGCTGTGTCCCATCGTTTGACAGGAACGGGAGAGAGTGAGGCAGGAAGACAGGGGGGAAATTCAAATATTTCCTAGTTGGTTCTTATCATAATTCAGGGACATTTTAAATAAGTTAGTATCCCTTTATGGAAAGCTGGAAAAAAAAAAAAGAAAGAAAGAAAAGAAAAGAAAAGAAAAAGGCACAGATACACACGCAACACGCAGTAAAGCTCTGCATTTGATTTGTGTGCCCTTTCTCTTGTCAAATTTAGGATTCCTAAATCACTTTAACTCCATGTGTTGTCTATTCATCATGAAAAAGCCTTCTAAATGTTTAACAAAATTATAAATAAGGAAAAGATAAAGTTTGTGTTTTCTCCTAATAGGGCTGAGTTTTACAACAGTGCTCCAAAATACATCCGAGGCCCTGTATTGCTATTTCAACTAAGCAAATTAGCCATAAAAAGCTGATTTCAAACAACTCTTGGTCCATTCGCAAACTGACAAGTGGGTCAGACAGCCAGCTCTCACATTTCCTGTTATGCTTGGAAACCATGATTGGCAGTGGGTTAGATGAAGCACCCTCTGAAGGTTAACATATCCTACTGCAGAGGAGAGGAGAGGAAGAACCAAGTGGCAGAATCCCAAAAAGCAAACAAAATGGCAGCCTCCTGTTCCATCCAAGGTTATGCAAGGGAGCAGACAGAAAACCGTTCAGATCAAGATCACGGCAGTTGTGGCTTTCTTAATAAAATCCACGCCAAAAATAGCCCAACATGCTACCCAGGAAAGAACAACCTACTCTTTAAAAGAAGGCCAGTTCCAGTGGGAACCAGAGGTCCTAGTGAGGTTGCATCATGACAGTTATCTCAAAGCCTGTATTTGACAAAAGTTCTTCCCATATATGGATCAGAGATAGTTTCCATTTAGCCAAAATTATATAACTATAACCAGGATAATTTGACAAAATCATTAAAAAGCTTAAAGTACCAACCGAATGTACACAGACCAACAGAGGAAAATAAATACCCAGTGAGTGACGCTGATTTTTAAAGGCGGCCCAAAGCCACCGTGGACACTAGACTCAGAAATTCCATACTGACATGGTCCTCTCCTGCTGCCACCTTTCTAAGTTTAAGCTGATGATAAAATGAGGTTAAAAATGATAGGATTTTTTTTTTTAGATAAAAATCATGTAAGTCCTCCCTTTAGGGTATCAAAAAAAAATTAGAGAAGCAAAAGGGTAAGAAATAAGCAACCCCTATATTTTTCCCCACCAAGAATGGGGGGTGTTGGAGATTAAATAAAAATCAGCCCTTGGGAAGCACTTGGACTCCCAGTTCCCTCCCACTGCTCAAAGGCCTCTGAGGAAACAGAAGTTCAGAACATGTGTTCTTGGAAGCCCTTGGGTGAAGTGGTGGGTGGCAGCTTTTACTGTGAATTTTAAAGGCCTGACATTCCTCAAATATATATGTTCCCTTCTTGCAGAATGAGAATGTGTGTACAGACGTGTGAGGGCGAGGGAAAGAAGGGGGTGGGGGGAGAACCACTCTGTGTGTGCGTTACACACACCAAACGCCACGGCAAGTACACCACAATCGGGCCACATTGGGGGACAGGGACCAACCTCCCGTGCCGCCACGAAGAAGGAACATTTCTAAGTTCCCATACTTACATACATATTCCCATATCTGAACAATGCACGGCAGAGAAAGGGACCGTGCAGGAACGGGCACACATGTGGGCTGCGTGCACACCTTCTCCTAAGAAATCCCTTTCTGTAGACAACTATTCCATGAAATGCAATAAACACCCTAAAAATTCTAAGCAGCTCATTAGATACCCCCGTCTGCTTTCATGGCTCCAAGCCAGAATATAATGATGAACTTAACTTGTTAAGGACAACTAATTTTTGTTTCTGGCTGTCTCAGGGGCTTCTCTCTTACTCACTCTCACTTTACTTCACTGTTGACACGTTTCTGTTAACTGGATGTCATCTGCCGGCCTTGATTTTATGCACAAGCAGTAGGATGCATTTTCCTGTGCAACAATCCTGCTTTGAGTTGCATTAGGTTTGTCATTATTCTCTCATTTTCCCCCTTGCACTTGTAACATTTCATCTCTTCCTGCCTTATTTTTTGTGAGCCACGGTGCACCCACATTATGGTTTATACATGATCTCGCTCCCTTTGAAGCCGGCAGATTTCAGAGCCGGCTCTCGTCAGGAGAAGAGCCTTGCACCAATTTAGCAGGCTGAGGGCCCGGAGCTCCAACATCTCAATCTAAAAGGGGTCATAGGGTGGCACAAGTGAGTGTCAGCAAGAGCTGTTTAATTGCCAATCTAGGCTTCTCCATGGTGTTTAAAGTATAATGACCCATCACTTAATTCTGAGAAGTCCTGGCCCCACTGCTGAATAGAATGAATATCAAAGGGTGTTCTGGAACAGGGCAAGCTGCCTACATTTTGCTATAACTGCCATAAGTATAATAGACCTATACTTCTGTCGCCCTATTACCACAATAATGTATTTAATTTGCTGTATACGCTTTTTAACTAGCTACCTTTCATATGGCCTACCTGGGGAATCAGCCGCCTCTCCCCCTCCTCACACCTCGAGCCCCTAACCTTTCTTCCCACTGTCCCCTTCCTTCCCTCCACCCCTCTGCCCACCTAGAAATCATCGACCAACCTCGTAACGATAATTCAATCGATAAGCTTAACCCCAATCCCTATCCTACAACTACTTCACTGCTTTTAACCTCCAGAGCGCATTGAATAAACAAACATGAAAAATAACTAGGTGCAATAAATACAAATGCTGGGATGGCGGGTAGATGAGCTGTGTACTACAAGCAGCTCAGAAGCACCCTCCTCTTGGGAGACTCGGTCTTCGTCGCCCTGCTCAGCGAGGTTGTGATGACATTATTTAATGACCGTAACCTTCCTCTTCTCCATAGACAGGAGAACGTACGTGCATTTTCCCGCCTAACTAATACTGGTATGGATTTTGAAATTGGGATGATGGATGCCACGTGGGGAATGGATCTTCATACGGTATGCGTGTCATACTTAACAAATGCTACATGTGCTACACTTTTTCTTTTTTTTTTAATGAATGTGATACCTACTCTCTCCCCCACCCAAGATCACTGTTTGGGTGGGGGAAAGAGTATCTTGGCCTATCTTTCCAGACCGTTCTTTGGTCTTGGCTTTCCATATTGGCCACAGAGATTGGGGGAAGAGGCTGTGGGACAGTGCCCTCACCATGTAATGCATGCTAATTTAATTATGTGCCATCATCAAAATGGATTGGTTGTTTCAGCCCATCAGGAAAGTCTAAACCTCCACCGATTTAATTAACTTGACTGAAAATCAGATGAACAGAAAATAAAACTATCATTAGGAGCAATTAGTGACTACTTAAACATACTGCTGCCAACCAGTTTGTAA
This sequence comes from Otolemur garnettii, assembly GCF_000181295.1. Lineage (NCBI taxonomy): Eukaryota > Metazoa > Chordata > Mammalia > Primates > Galagidae > Otolemur > Otolemur garnettii. Next base: position 8,545,847 of record NW_003852416.1, read on the forward strand.
ATAAACTAGCAGTTGCTGAAAAATTAGCCAGAATTAATCAGAGAGTAGAAAAGGAAAACATGGAGATATGTGTGTATATTGTATATGTATGTGTGTGTATATACACATATAAACACGTATTTATATGCTTAGACATAAATATATAAATATACAGTTCAAATGCACATTTTTTTTTAACTTCCAAAGAATTACAACTGCATAGGCCACTATGGCAGCCACCAGCCACATGTGGCTGTGATGTACTTGAAATGTGGCCGGTCCAAACCCAGATGAGCTATTAAGGAGAAGAGATGCATCAGAGTACGAAAACTCTGTCCAAGAAAGAATGTGAAATATCATTAATAGTTTTTGCTCTGTGGTGGCATGTGTTAAAATGATAATATCTGCTATACTGTGTGGAATAAAATATATCATTAAAAGTAACTTCAGCTAGCCAGGTGTGATGGTGCAGGCCTATAGTCCCAGCTACCCCAGAGGCTGAGGCAGGAGGATCACTTGAGCCCAGGAGTTTGAAGTTACTGTGAGCTATGACTCCATGGCACTCTAGCCTGGGGCAACAGAGTGAGACTCTGAAAAAATAAACAACAAAAACAAACAAACAAAAAAAAACTTCAGCTTTTTAAAAAAATCCTTTTAAAAAATGTGGATGCTACAAAATTTAAAACTCCCTCTGCAGCTCACATTACATTTCTATTGGTCAGTGATATCTTGGAGGGGGGCAAGGGGACACTTTCTTGTTGATACTGAGCTTTGAGAAGACCAATAATCTTTCTCAGAGTCTTTATCTAAGAGTAAAGTTACCTCTAACCCCTTCCCTATTGACTCAGGAGACGACAACAGAGAAATGACATTTAATAAAGCTCCACAGGTCCTGACCATTTCTTCTGCCTTCTTAATGCCTGCAAATAGGTTGCTCAGTTGACTGACTCAAAATCCCACCTAGAAAGACGTCACTTACCTTGGAAGTTCCAAGTAATTTTTCAGTACTTTCTATGAGTACAGTCTATACTACATGGGCTTTACGCTCTATGTAGCTCTGGTCCCTGGGTGGCCTGGGGAACCATCATCTAGAGAACTTTCTGAGAAGTCACCCATGGCCTCAGAAGAAGGCCCTGGTTCTTGGAACTCACCTGGACATGGAAGCGTTGACAGTCAGAGCTGTGGGGTAGGGATGTCTGAATCCTCCTGTCGTGATTGGGTACACTGGTTGACCTTGCCTACAAAGAAGGGGTACCGAGTGAGAGACTCGAAACAAGGGTGGGGGTGGGGACAAGAAAAAGAAGAAAAGAGAAAAGTTCTCTCTGCACAGTAAGCTTTATTCTTATTTGATCAGAACAAAAATCTTGGGGATTGTACAGGAAGGATCAAAGGGAAGAAACACAGAACAATTTGAATGCCATAAATCTGATAGGAATGGCTAATTAAATTTTATAACCTCTGCTTATGTCAATAGAGACCCTCTCCCCAAGCTGAAACTAGGTGTTTTGTTGTAATAATTAAAGGCGAAGTCTCGCTTGCTTTAATGGAGCCATCACACTAATTGAGGGCTACACATCCAAAGGAAAACAATAATGAATGTAAATTTATACCAAAATAAAGTACAGTGAATCAAAGGACTTCAGTTGCGCTTTGGGCCTCTTTCGGTATTTAGATCTCGGTGAGAAAACATTAAATTAACAGAGCTTAATTTGTAGCCTTTTGTCAAATTAACAAGTGTTGACAAGAGTTACCGGGGGGGAGAGTCCCCAAGAAGAATTGTGGGTAACCAATAGACAATCACACCTCATTACAATAATTAAAAAATACAGCAACATGCAAAATAGCATCCTCATGAAAGACACACAACTTTTTCTGACAGAGGGTTGTCTGAGTTGGCTCTTCCTTTTTATCTAGCTTTCAAATATCTCCCCATCAGCCAAATGGGGCAAATGATGACTGAGAACCATTTGAGGAAGGGCTCCATCGATTTAAGAAGAAATGGGCCACAAGCCCATGTTCACGTCTACCCTCTAAATAAAAATAAGACAAAACCCAGAAATTATACCGAGGGTCGGTATGGGATGCAGCTACTACATAATAAACCGGGTCTTGTTGTCTTTTAAAAATAAAAACAGCACAAAAAAAAAACTGGGGATTAACCCACTCCCCAAATTTTATCTCCCTTAAGACTATGAAAGGCTGTCTTCCCCCAAGACACCCCAAGTTGAGACTTTGGCCGAAATTTACTCCTTTTAGCATTCAACACATTGTCCTGTGTTTTTTAAAGGAGAGATCACTAATAAACATGAAGAAATACATCCACAGAAACATACCACTGCAAAACATATATGCATAATTTGTGCAAGCGCGTGCATACACACAGAGCCTTATGTACTAAAGACCTTTCTACTTGTATTTTAAAACACGCATGTTTTTAAAGTTGTAGAAGGCAGTCGAGTTATCTGGGCACTGCCAGGAACCAGGACTGACACTCAGGAAGGACCTACATGCTGGAATGAGGGTTCTAGGTGCTCCATCCCCATCCTTCACAGTTAGGTAAAGCACTCAACATGCAAAGAATCTAGAGAGATGCTTGTTAAATGTTACACTATGGGGCTTCTCAACACTGTCACTGTCACCCTTGGAACTAATGTTTAAGAAGGGGTTGGGGGTACTGAAATTATAAGAAAATGAGCTCCACTCTGAACCCTGGATTTTAAAACTAAGTTGTTCCTGTTCCCACTCCCATGTCTCTGAATATGCAACACCTGACAAGGAGGACTCAGACTCAACTCGATGACAGGGCTCCAGAATGGGCTGCCACTGGTGAAACGTCATGATCGGCCTTCTGAAACTCCCGAAATGTCTTAGAGATACCTTTGCTTATAGGGCCTGTAGGGACCACAGGTTCCGAATGCCAAGTATCAATGACCTTTTCCTACCCATCCACCTGAAAGGCTACTGATTTCCCTGCATCCCCACAGCACATCTCAGCAACATCTTCCCCAGGCCCTCCCACCCCCCACCCCTCCGCCTCTTAACACACACATACGCACATGCACATGTATAATAATAAGCATGCCCATGTAAAAAACGAAAAGGAAATTAAAAAATGGAACTCCTTACTGTGGTACTAACCATCCTAGCGGATGGGGGATTTGTCCTACGGTGCCAGGCGATAGCGGGTAATACGGGGATATATCTGGAGGGTGTGGAGGCCGTGGGATTCCTGAGAGAAGAAGCAACATTTTAGGTACAAAGGAGGGAAGGAAGGAAGGAGTGACTGTCGGAGAAGGGGAACAGGAGAAGGAGGAAGAGAGACAGCTCTTCCGGAATCCTAGCACGAGATTCATTCATTATGATTCTAAGCAGCGGTGGTAGGTTTCAGCTCCTTTCCCTCGCCTCACTACAGAAAACTAGTTCTCCTCATTCCAGATGGCCTGGTGGACTGGGCAGACTCAGACAGACTTGGAAAATGCCAGCTTGGGAATTTCTGTCTCATGTGATTGGGGCAATTATTTAAAGTTTAAAAAACCCCACCTGTATAGAGCATGGCACATAGTAGGTGCTCAAGCAACAAACATTCCCTTTGCCCTTCCAACGGGCCCTGCCACCTGTGGGTTCTCATGACTCGCCTGCACGAGAGTGACTCCTCTCACTTCCCACATACTTGTTGAGTTATGGCTCTCCAAGGGTTACAGCCTTGCCTTCTTTCAAAAAAAGGTAACTCATCTAGAATGTCTCCACCTCCACTTAGAAGATGAGCTGGAGAAAGTGACCAAACACCATTTGGCATCTTATCCAAGGCAGACTCAGAATGAACAGACGAGGAGTTGTTGGGGGCCTGTTGTACTTAGTTCTGGAACTTCATCCACCAGAGGACAGAGCCACCAGTGGCAATTATGCTCCCCTCCTGACCAGGCTCCTCAGTTTCCCAGGGGCTAGAGTGCCATGAGGTGCACACCATGAATTCTGAAGGCATGCACCACCGCACGCTTCCTAATGGCACAGGAGCACATCCGTCAATCAGCTCTTAGAAAACAAGGACCGATGCTGACAGAGGAAGTGACCAGGGCAGCTGAAGTGGAAAGCAGAATGCGCAATCCTCAGAATTAAAAACAGAATACTGATGGGAATGGGCTGCATATCTGTGGATGAAAACTGACTGTGCATTTTGGGGGTGGGGAGGATTCATTCAGGAAGCGTTTAATCTGTAAATTAAGTCTCCCTGGGTGACATTTTTCATACAGACATTGCTTTCTCTCTATTACAAAAACCAAACAGATTAGCTGGGCTTGGACCCTACACCAAGCCATTTGCACACTTGAAAGAATGTTCACAGAGGAAAAGTAAACAGTCCACAGACGTTAATCATATGTTTTACGATAACCATTTAAAAGCTATTCCCTGTACTACCATTATTTAAATGAGACGCTGATGCTGCCATTCACGTGCGGAGCCTGGGGCCTGCTGGAGGAAGCCGCCAGCCATCCCAGCACCAGGCTTGGTCCTACACTAGCACAAGGGGGCTCAGAGGCCAAGGAGCACCCGCTAATGTTTAGCTTCTGTCCAGCCCAGCGAAGGCCACCTGACCAGCAGGCTAGCTCAGCCCAACACCAACGATTCCCTCTGACAAAGTGACATGGGATAGTCATTTCAATTCTGTCCTTCTAATTACTGATCTGGGACAAGGAGACTCTAGCCAGCACACACCACTGGCCTTACCCATTCTGCCCAAGGTCACCCCACCAGCACTGGGGCTGCCTACCTGATTCCTATCTTGTTGAAGGAGGACTACAAGTGACCCTTCTCCTCTCCTCCCTCTCCCCTTTGGGGGAAAAAGTTAATGAATAAGTGGGATGGAAAAAGGGGCCACCTGCAAAGGCTAAAGGATAATGTGGCAACATCCACCTGAGACCCTAGCGATTATTCTGTGAAGAAATGGGGCAACCTCCCTGGGCTTTGGTATTCCCATCTGTACAATGGGCTTAACAATACCTGGACTACAGTAGGAGCCCCAAATGAATCAGTAGAGAATGCAGAACCCAGCAAATGTGGTCTTTTGAGGATGCACGAGTAAGTGATTGTCAAGTGACTGGAGGCCTTCAGCCACCAAGAAGAGGGCCACCAAGAAAACTGGGGCCCTCAGGAGCCATGCGGTTAGGTTGCTCTTCTTTCCAGGAAGCTGAGAATCCTCCCTGAGAAGAAGCCTCCAGTATGAGTCCTGCTTCCAAGTCTGTCTGAGGCTCTTAGAATTAGAACCCCCTCCAGAGAAATATGGAGGGACCTGCAGCCAAGTTCCCAAGACAGCCCCTTTCCAGGTACTTGAAGCTCTAAAGAGATCTTCAGCACTACAGAGAGGAGAGGCTTCAGCTTCCCCAAACAGCTGCCCTTTCAACACCCGGGAGAGGAAGGGGTGCCCCTCCACCCCATTCCCACCCAATCCCATGCTCCCTGGCCCAGACCCCCTGCAGTGGTCCCTGGAGCTCCAGGACAGATGCTCTGTCTTGGCACCCAAGCTCATGGCCTACCTGTTTTGGGGTCTACGTCGGCTGGTAAGTGTGGAGGTGGATTTCCCGGGGTGAAGTGTTCATTGCTGTATGTGATGAGAGGTGTGAGGGGGTGGACATGGTGCGGGTGCTGCACCACTGGCACTTTGTTCGACTGTAAGGAGAACAAGAAAGAAACCATTGAGCAGTTCACGCAGCCCAAGACTTCAGAGCACAGGGCCCATGGGCTCCCCTCCCACCTTGGTTTTGTAAGATGCACTTGGCGCTGCCCACCCCACATCCCTCAGCCCGTTTTAAAATGACAGGTAGTTGTAAGACAGCTCTTTGCGTTGATCTGTACTTTTTACCTCCCCACTGAGTCTGGCTTTTAAAATACCTTCTTCGACACCACCCATCATGGAGCCCCAGAGTCCCATCAGCAGGTAAGTGGGAAGTGGGGGCTTTAATCTCCCAGGCCTGCTGCGTCTCCGCGTGGCAGGTGGGATCCCTTACCCCAAGGCCCCACTGGTGGGACCTCCGGGAGGCAGCTCACAGGAAAACCTTCACCTACAAGGAACCCAGCAGGGCCCAAATCCTCCCCAGCCAGTCTCCATAACCACCCCCCAACTCCCAACCCTGCCTGCCCTCCGAAACAGCAGGCATGTGACAATCCTTCCCAGATAGCATGGATAAAAAGCCCCACTCATGGTTTGGGTGGGAGTGTGAACTTTACCAGAAAGCTCTAAACTGCCTGGCAAGCACCTGCATATTTTATGCAGATTACAGCAGCCCTGATTCATCAGGAATTTCATTAGGAAGTCATCTGGGAATACTAATAAATTAACTGGATGATGATGAATTGAGCTCATAAAAGGTATACATTTTAGAAATAGGCGGTTCTAGAAAACAAAATACAGGCATTCTAGTGTCTGGGGAAGGTGGGTCAGTGGAGAGAAATAGAAGGGGGAAAGGCAAAAGAAAAAAATGGGGGACAAAGGATTTTAAATAGTTTCTAGCTGCCAGATCCAGGCTTTCCCCAATTATTCTCCTCTCTTCCTCCACCCCACTCACAGTCCCCTCTCCCCTATGCTGCTCTGTAACTTAGCCCAGCAAGATCACAAAGAAAAAATTAAGCTGAAACAAGCGAACTACTGGGCCATTTACTGAGAGTAATCCAATTGCAAAAAACCCTATTCCCCATAGAGGATTTTCACTAAAATCCTACAACAGGGACATTTAACCAGATTAGGTACCAGCGAAGATAAAGAGGCAAGTATTAGATGATGAATGGATTAGAGTCAAGTTTCATTTCAGAACGTGTCTTCATTTCCCTTTATTACTTTTAGGAAGGCACAACTTGCATTAACATCAAGGAAAAGGAATTGCATTAAAAGCAAAGAAGGTTCTAGTGCTGCCCACTAGCGCCTATTGAGTTCAGGGATCTCTGAGCAGTTAGTTTTCTTCATTGTTTTTTCTTTTCATCCTTTTTTTTTTTTTCTTTTTAAGGATGAGGAAGGAATATAATATGGGGAGAGCATTTTGAACTACAGGTAATTATGAGGAAGGCATCTTTTAAAAAGTGCTTCTAACCTTTTCATGGGTATGTTTAAAAAGAAAAACATGGCCTTCCTAGATGCTCCGGAAGAAACTAGAGAAAAAGAAGTCAATGACTCTTACAGCTCAGTTTCTGATTCCTGTAAACAGCTAAACACTTTCTGAGAAAAGGGCTAGCAAGCTGCTCACACCATTTTGCAATCGAAGCAATTAAGGCCACCAAAGCAGAGGGAGCTGGGGAGCCAGTAATACTTCCTTGGTGTGAGGCCACGTCCAGCAGTGCTAAGGGCTGCTGCCCCGAGGCCAGTGCCAGCACCTCATGGGCATGTACTGAGGATTCCTTTAGGGAAGTATTTCTGTTTAGGACAACTTGAGAAGTAAGGAGCAAATAGGCTCCCACTGTGTGCTGGGATGGAGAGAGGAAAGGAGAAGGAAGGTGGGAGGGGGGAGAGACAGACAGACAGACAGACATAGACAAAGTGGACACCGTTAGGAGGAAAGGAAAATGAAGCTGTAGTTGCCTTCTAGAAGTTTTCTATTTGGTTGGAAAGATACTCGCCAGCTGACATGAAAGAAAGCAGATCAGTCCCAGAGAGTTTAATAAAGTGTGGAAGGACAGCAGTGCCAACAGGAGCACCACACGTGGTCCAGAGAAGGGAAGACAGTCACGGTGGGGTGGGGGGTGGGCTGACCGATTGTCAATGGACTGACCACGAACAATGAGGGAAGCCAGAGTATGAATCCACCACCAGCGCCGCAGAAGGGGCTGGTGGCAGCCATTGAAACCAGCAAGCTCTCAACCCTGGCTGAGTCATGGATCTCTGGGCATGCTCATTACATATTCAGATCCCCGATCCTAGGAAATCTCCCAGTGGGGACCTGACTCAGTAGGCCTGGACTCAGGATCCAGGTCTCATGGGCCTGCTGAGTGCCACAGGTGGCTGGCTTTTCTGTTCAGCCATGAGTGAGAAGCCCCAGGCCAGAGAGAGAACCCATGGGTGCAGGTAAGCACAGAGGCTGCTATGTGAGTTCTAGTCAAGTCCTAGTTCTTAGGAAACCCACGGAAAGGGCTTAGCCAGAACTTAGCATGTGCCCAGTTTGTTATTTACTATCAATTATGGTGATTTACAATTGATGTTACTTTTGTCACCAAAAAGAAGTTGCCCAATGGCATGGTTCTGTCTGCAATGAAGAACCACAAACCCCACAGCAGTCTTCTCAACAGGACTAAAGGGAAATGTGGAGAAAACCCTCTTTCTCTACTTGGACAAAAGGATGAAGACAGTGTTTGGGCAACAGTGGAGTCAACTGGGTGTGGGATTTAAAAATTAATTCTCTACCTCCTTCTTAAACACATGTATGAAGGTGATTCCAACAAAAGTTGGAGCCCTGTTCTGGCTACCAACACCCCTCTATTATTTTGCATACCTGAGCCTGGCCAACTGGTTTTTCCCTGTCAAAACCCTATAGCATGGGGATGAGGAGTGGGGAGTGATCACAGAGTGGAAGTTTTACATGCTGCCTGGCTTTGGGGGAAAAAATGATCTTGAATGCATGCCAGGCAGTTCCCTGTAAAGGAAAGTAATCACTTATCTGTCAAAGTTGACTAGTTCCCAAGCAAGCAAAGGGAATTCTATAGACATACTGCCAAAACCAGAGTCTGACTGCCACCCCATTCAACCTGCCTGTACCTGGAATCCTCTTATGATGGGAGGGCTTTCTGCTTGCAAATGCCTTTCTCTCCAGCTTCAGGACCCCAGAGTCCTTTTGTTCTATATAACCCTACGCGCCCATTGCTGAGGTTGTGTTATGAACCTTTCTTGGTCCTACTATACTCAAGTTGCTTAAGGACAAGGACTTTGTATTCTAGCCCTTGGGTCCCATGAAATGCCCAGCCTTTGGGAGTGGCAAACATGATCTCGTCAATGCCATAAGAACCACCAAAAGGCAACCGTAAAGATCAGAAGAGAAGGACAGAGCCAACCACAGGTTCACCGTGGTCTTTAGATGCCATCTGCTTCAAATCCCAGAAGAGAGAGAGCTAGGTGGCTCTCCAGAACCATCCAACCCAATCACTTTGCAGAAACCATCTCAGTTACCTTCGAAGTGGTTTTAGAGCCCACAGCCATGTCATACCATTCAAGGCCTGTGAGTGCAAGGAAGATTTGGGTTCTGATTCTGCTTTACCAGTCTGGCTGTGTGACCTCTCTCAGGACTTGGTTTCTCTCAGCTCAGAATCCAGCTTGGAACTCCAGTTCAGAATCATGTCCACCTAGTAAGGTGGTTGTGCAAACTAAACTGAGTAGGATCGTGCATGTCAAGGCTCAGCACAGTGCCTGGGCACATGGCTAAACATGCGCGACAAAGAGGTTTTTTAGGAAACGCAGTCTGGCAAATACTAACGATGGTGACGTTAGCCACCTCTCTAGTCTCTTTAAATTAAATTCACGGGGGGTGGGGGGGGATATAGCCAAAGATTTCACTGGTAAGGATGTTCACAATGGGACAAGAGCGAAGGTGTGACCCGTGACCACCATGGTCAGGCACACATCCTTCTTAAAAATACGCTATTTAACTATGGATATATTTTAATAACTCTTGTGAGAAAAGGCATCATTTTACAATGCCAAGGAGTTAAGACTGCCAGAGAGGAGCTACAAGTGAAAAGACAGTTGGATTTGGCCATGGCCCCCCAGAATCAAGCTGACACATGTGAAACACACACCAAGATCTAAATAGACGGATGCCCCTTAGATGTTCTTCTTCTCTTTGTGTAGCTCCCACTTCTTTAACAAGGTCTATCAGAAATGGGTTCAAAGCTGGGCTACCCTAAGAAAATTCAGAAGTGAAAAGAAACTTGGGTGGGAGACAGACATAAGACAACTTCCCAGAAATGCATTCATGGCAACTAAATTAAAGCAACAAATTCTATGCCAGGTGTGTTGGTGGCTGAAATAGCCCCAAATATTTATCCCCTCCCCTGTTATCTTTTTTTAAACAGAGTCTAATGTTCAAGGCAAACCACTGCAACAGAAAGCCAGGTGCCTTTTAAGTAACTATTTTACCTAAATGCACCTTTGAAACCAGATGGGGGGGCAGGGGGTGTGAAATCATGACCACTAGTGACAGCTAACTATTATTCAAGGCTGCAATAGTAATAGGTGAAGGAAAGTTGTGTGTGTACAGAGACTAAGCTACTGTGCTGAACCCTTAAGAACACGATGACAACGATGATGCCCTGAGCCACAAAAACAACAAACACACATGAAGCAATCCACTTGATTTCAAAATTGTTAAGCCCCAGTGGCCCACACAGACCACCGCCATCAGCATCTGCATTTATTTATATATGGAGCCACAGAGAACCCCTTGTCTAGATGATCTGAGGGTAGGATAGCATCTGACCAGCTGCTACTATACCCACAGTACTAGACTTAACCCCAGCAGGGCAAAGAGTGGCTGCCATTTAATGGGGCCTTAGTTCTGTACCAACCTCTCTGGGGGACATACTTTGTTCTAGAAAATCCTCACAACAAACCTATGCAGTAGTCAGCATTTGCCATTAACTCTGTGTGGTAGGTGCAGCGATGCCTCCCGAGTCCCCCTCCTTGGGCCTCAACCTGGCTCACCCCACAATCCCAGGCTTGCTCTGCAAAGACTCAATCATTGTGATGGGGTTACCTGCCATGGTGATGCAGTGAGATGTGCCCATGAGACTGGCTTGGGCTGACTGCCCTTCCCGAGTAGACACAGACACTCAGTAGAAATTGGTCCTCAAACTCCTACTGCCAAATTCTGCAACTGAGACCAATTTGCCCCAAGACCCAAATGTGGGAAAAATTCAGGGTTCCCTGACTTAGTGGGGCACAGCCTTGCCATAGAGCACTGAAAATTTTCAGCAGTTTTTTTTTTTTTTTCAGCATATAGCTGATTAGGAGGGTGGGATTGAGGTGGAGGTATGGAGGGCTGAAGACATTTAACAGGATGTTTCTGCATCTCAAATAGAAATAAGCAGAATCAGGACCCAGCAGGGTTCTGATGATAAAAAACATTGTATGTGGCCAGTTTTTTTTTTTTAATGGAAAAGAAAAGAAAAAAAAAAAAAAACTACAAAAAGGATCAGCTAAAACACTAAACCTATTAAACAAGGAAAACAATATTTAAAAGGAACCAAAATCCTCATTTGACTTTAAATCTTTTTTTTTTTTTTGCAGTTTTGGCCAGGGCCAGGCTTGAACCAGCCACACACACACCCTTCCCAGGTATATGGAACCAGCGCCCTACTCCTTGAGCCACAGGTGCCACCCTTGACTTTACATCTTTAAGAGCTTTACGCTTTCTACCTGGATAAACTGCTATTTCCCAAAGCAAAAACTCTCTCCCTCCTTCTGTTCCTCAGGCTCTATTGGGATTTTGAGCATTCAATAGTTAAATTATAAAGCAAAGGTCCTTTTGACAGCCCTCAAAGCACACAAAGCCTTTCCATCCTATGTATTCATCCATCTCATCCCATTCAACAAACTGGGGGGTTGTGGGGGGGGGGGGGGGGGAGGGGGAGGGGGGGGGGGGGGGGGGGGGGGGGGCCATGGGACAGGGGGGGGGGGGGGGGGTGAGGAGGGAGGTGCCTCTGAGGTTGACCTTTGACCTTTCAAGAACCCTTAAGCGCCCTGTTTTGCAATTTGGCCATGCCATCCTCATTGCAAATGCCTACCTTTCTGAAGGCTGCACATAATTTGGAACTTGGCAAGGCAAAGATTGATCAAGGAGCTTCTAGATCCCTCTGCTGCGTCCCCCTCACTCTGAGCCCACAGGCTTCTGTAGAGTGATGCAGTTATAGTTGCAGAACTGTGGGCAACCTGATGGGAATGGAAGCTTGCCTTTCACCTCTGCAGCCTATTAACCCACAGGCACTGCAAACAGACAGGGCCACTGCTAGCTCTGGTCTGTCCATGGCCCTCCTCGGCAATGTGCCCCTAACGCTCTCCCTTCCGGCAGAAGGAAAATGGGGCCAGAAAGCCCCTTTAGGAGCCCAGTGCAATAAGACAAAAGCAGCACAGAGGAACACTTGTCAGCCTTTCCCCTCCTCAGGGCGGGCACAGATGTCTTCAGTGTTCTTAACTTACCAGTCCTCCCAGGGGCTGAAATAGGCACCAAGAAAGGACAACCGTTCACCCCCGGTTTACATAAAAAATGGGTTTATAGTTCATCTCCATGCATTTTTCCAGATGCCATTTACTATGGCTGCAGCGAGGCCAATGGTGACTAGTAAAACATTAATGGGTGTTTCACGTCACTGGAGCCATGGAGAGTTGGGGCAGAGAAGGGGGTGGGGATGAAATGAAGGAGGGGCTGTTTCTTATCCATCAACCAGCCCTCAGCAACTCAACTACTCCTGGTTCTTTTCTCTTTTTTTCCTGGCTGTGAAACAGAGGATGGTGGATGGTCAGCCAAGGGAACCCTCCTGCACCCAACAACCTATGACCCCAACAATTCACAGGTACTTCTGCTATTGCAATGACCACAGGGTACAGGCCCAGAGCAACCTGGATCAGATTTGCATGCACAGTCCCCTGCCACTTTTGCTGGCCACTCTAGCTTTTGTATCTTGCGCACCTCTCTTGAAAACAGAGGGTGAAAGTAGCAGATGTGACTTCCCCCCAGCCCCAAATGGTTTCTTCAGAGGATTTCACCCTGGTCCTCACCCCTCTCGGCCAGCCAGGCCCCATCCAGCACAGTGGCCAGGGCTCTTTCACAGTTGAATGTTGCTCCTTTCTGTCTAAGGCCCTGCTCCCAGCTAATGGTGCATTGTTTCCCTAGACAAGACTTCTATTGATAGCTACAACACTGCCTGTTGGAAATAATAAATAAAAGAGAGAAGGTTTCACAGGGTTCGGGTTTTACTTGGAGAAACGCGGTGGTTCGGAGCTGCAGCACACAGCCTATGCCATGCGGCTGGGCTACTCACCAGGCTGCAGCAAACCTGCCCGCCAAGCTGCAAAGTCCCACCAGGCTGCAAGGTTCCAGCTTCTCCAGCCCCTGAGAGCCTCACACAAAGGGCATTGCTTATTTGTTTTTTTTGTAAATGGTCAATGGCAGACTCCCCCCACCCCCCGCCACCCCCTTCTCTCTCCCTCTCTAGAATCAAATCCATTTAGACAGCAAGAAGAGGCAGAGAGAAGATTCTCCCTGCTGTCTGCAAAATTCTGCAGACTCATAGTTTCTCATGGATTCACACAGGCATTAAAATTCTTACTGGGAAATGACTGAACAGGGCAGGCAGGGAGAGGGTAAATGTGCAGTCAGTTTTTATCCAAATTCTTACACACACATGCATGTACATGGAACTAACTCGAACCATCCTGAGTTCGCTGGCCTTTCTAAATTTTTTTATTTTTGGCCCCTTCTGTAATATAACCACCCAGCTGGTAACACACCAAACAGACCGCCAAGCACTGAGGGTCTAGAAGGGCCAAATGCAAGTCTTCTGAAGGACTTTTTCTTAATCCCCCCAAAGGAGGAGGGAAGGGCTGGGAGTGGGGCTGGAGGTGTTGGGGTGGGGACCGTTCAAACCTGGAACATAAAGATGTGCTCCAGCTGCTTGGCTGTGTGAACTCCGCAGCCAGCCCAGCCCAGCAGAGCTGTGCTTCCACAGGCTCTTGAACAATTACTTCCAGTTAAGTTCATTAAACATAATTTATTTCCACTCATTCTCATTTATTTTCCAATAAAAAGAAAACATCCCATTGTGCCTCCCCCAGCTAACCTTTAAAACACTTGCAAGCTTAAGTCTAAGCCCACCCCGTCCAGGCTCGCCCCTGACCGGAGAGTTTCCAGGGTTTTCTTCCCGCCTGCTTCCCTCCAACAACATCCTACGGCCTCAAAAAACTCTCAACCTGGAGGTCAGCAAGGGGGTGCGACAGGCACAACAGGGTCCTCTGTCCTAATCCCCCACCAGGTCTCAGAGATGAAGAACTAGCCCCCTCACCCTTAAGTAATTTCCCAGGAAATCTGTAACCCCCGCCCGCCCACCAAATATTTCCCTACTGCTTGGGTATTAAATGATTAGCGTTAGCATAATCAATCTTGTTCAGTATCTGAGTTTGCAGGGAATGCTTGGGAATTGGGTAAGAGGGTACAGCTGTTTCTAAGAAAGAAGATCTTGAAAACAGAGCCAGGAATAAATCTAACCTATTCCAAATGCAAATGCAAAAAACTCAAATGCAAAACAATTTTTAAAAAATCGTAATGATTTCCAGGCCATCCCCTACCCTGCCCGAAACACAACCACCCCACATCTAGGGGTTCCTAAATATAATGGAAAGGAAGTCACCAATTTTGATTTAGAATAAATTTTAAGTGCATAATAGTGAAGACATGGGGGGGGGTTAAAGAAAGAAGGAGTGAACAAAATCGTATACCATCTTCCTAATTTATTTATAAAGAACAGCTGCATAAAAATGTCTTTGTCTTCCTATACACATGTATCTAACTTTCAAATCTTAGTCTGTATTTGAAAATCATGCCTGCTCCATGCAGTCTGATAACAACTCAAGAGACAGGTGTTTCCTTCAGCGATCAGGTAAATTTTCTCCCTAGAAAAAAGCAGGTAAACGAGAGGAAGAAGGACTGTTTTCATTCAGGCAGCTCAACAACACACACGTCTAAATGCAGGAATTCAGTAAGAATTCAGAAAAGACAGAGACTGGAAAGAAGGCAAACACAGAGGCAAGAAAAATTGCACTGTCCAGCTCAGTTTTGCCCTGTTAGCATCCAAACATGGGCATCCTTTAACAGGCAACTACAGCCTCTTAAATGATACACACGCAGAGGACACAGAGTCACTGTGGAGCGAGGAGGGCAAGTATGCTTGCTGCTCCCTCTGATCCTGAACCGACGTGCTAAAAGTTCAAGGCAGCAAGGGAATGACCCAGGCAAAGTTCAATTTTTTAAAAAATCCTCAAATGTGAACAGAAGTATGTAATCTGGAGGGCATGTCAGGATTTCATCACATTCCAAAATATTGCAGAAGGAAAGAATCCCATTACATAGTTTAGCCAGGCCCCCACCAACCCCAAACCACAAAAGGGAGGTTTCCTCAAGAATACACGGTTGCAGGCGCTGTTGCTTCCAGAAAATGCTGATGCAGCAGCCTGTTGTGACAATACAAAGATCATAATATCTATAGCACTGGAGTTGGAATTTCACCCTTTCAAACCAAGTCCCTTCGCATAAGAAATCAAAGATACAGGTTTATCCTCACCAAAGGAATGAAACTGCAATTAAGTAACCCAAGTAATTTGAGTAAATACGGGTCTGAAACCTTCAAGATACCTCAAAATGGGAGACTCTACTGGGTGTGAAGTTTGCAGCAATACAACGTACACAATTTGCAACAGCAGCCTGCACTCTCTTCCTCACGATTCTCAACAGTTAATACAATCCGAGATTGAACCAAAAAGTTGCACACAACTGGAAAGAAAAATGGAGACTTACGCCCATCGTTCTTTTACGCTCGACCAGAGAGCTATCTACGACTTTGTGTTTTAATACAACATACAGGATTTAATTCCGGATTCTGCAAGCGTAGGAAGACTTAACAGCCTATGGTACATTTCATTCCCTCTCCCCCCAAAACTGGATCCAAGAGCTAACTGACCCCTGCAAATGTTTCTGTTTGGTCATACAACACCAATACAAATGATAAAAAGCAGTGATAAACAGATAATGACAAATCTGCCACCACAGTCAATAGCAATGCTCTGACAGCTTATGGCAAAAAATGTGACTCAAAAGTTGAACATACTTCATGTAGCCGAAACCCCAAATTCACCTTGCAAAAAGGCCATCTTCCTAATCATTAACAGCACAACGAGCTGTCATCGGTCTCCTGCTCAGGTTTCCCACACACATTCTGTATTAAGTTCAGAAAATACACACGTCACAAGGAAGACCACATAGCCCTAGACGGCCGACATCTAAATCTGGAGATCGAAAATAAAAACAACTAAAGACAGAGCAACAGAAAGTTAGCATTAAATATGAAACCAAAATACACAGTTTACACAAGCCCTGCTCCTGTAAAAGCCTCACTGCTCAGAACTGTTTCAGGCTTTGAAAGGACGCTCCTCTATGAGGCAATGTCATTTTCCTTTCTCTCTCTTCTGATGGAGCCCACCCTGGTGGGTGAAGAAAAAAATTATTTGTTAGAAGAAACCCTAAACCACACCACCCTTTCCTCAGGTTCCAGCTCCCCCGTACTTGGGGGACGGGGTCTGCCTTGCCCGAGAATTGTGAGGACTGTGATGAAAGTCAGACTTTCTCTCCCCCTCATCTTTCTTTTTTAACCCTTTCCCACTCCTCCCCCCCAAAACTGCTATGAAAAGTACTTAGAGAAAGGACACAGCTTGAGTTGACCATTCGTTCTTGCTTTATTTTTTTTCCTCCCCATGATCTAAATTTAAAAAAAAAAAAAAAATCACAGGTTTTATGGTCAAGACCATAAATACAGACACGGACATGAACACACACACACACACATGCACGCATACACGCACACACACACCACACACCCCACTACTCACCCAGCAATTCAAATTGAGGTGCCAACCGCCCAACTGCTGGAAGAGAGAGACCCCGGAGGCCACTGCACCTCCCTTAGCACTCAAATCTTCCATCCCCACTAAAACTGTATCCCTAGGGTACATAACCGCTTCGGCTCTCCTCTCCACCTCTAAAAAAACTTTCTCTGTACCTTCGAGATGGGACTGGGCCAGCTTTTTTGTCCTCCTCCCTTTCTGCTTTTCTCACTTTTCTTTTTCCTCCCAGCTTCCCCTCTCTTTAAACCTTCCACTTAAAGAGCTAAAAAAAAGCATCTTAAAAGATAGAAATGGCTCCAGATTTATGGCCTGGTAGACTCGAAATGCTCAAAGTTATCATTCATCTTGCCTAGAATTATTTCGATGATTCTTCCCCCTGTACACACGTCCCTTAAAAATTTTTTTTAAATAAAAATTTTCAAAAACCACTAATAATCTAGTCAGCTAATTGTAAGATTTAATTTTTTTTTTAAATTAAAAAACTTCTTCTAGTTTCCACTCTTTCCCACTACAGAATCCATGAAGGAAGGGGGAAGGCCCATTTTCCCCAGCCAGCTCAGGGCACCTAAGCAAAGTCCCCCTCCCTCTCCCGTTACCTTGGGCAGCCGGGACAGAGCTGCCGCTAAGAGAAGCAAAGAAATTACAGTCAGCCATGAGGGAAAATGATCAACCAGATGCGGGAGGCAGGCACTTTATCTGCAAGATTGTCAAATCCCTCAAAACAAATTTCTTAGGGAGAGGGCTGCGATGGGAGAGGGGCGGGAGGAGGAAAGGATACTTCCTTGTCACAGTGACACGGAAGTGACACTTTGCAGGGCCTTGCCTGCCATGCACACACACTCTCTCTCTCTCTCTTCCTTCCAGAGCAACAGACTTTGCCCGAAAGATTTTCAGCTGACCTCTGTGCAAGAGGAAACTAAGCGTCCTGAGCTCACCAGCATTGCAATAGTCAGGATGCTAACTTGCTTTTTTTGACTGTTGAGTTTTGTGAGCTTTCCCCCAGAAAGAAGAAAGAAGGTGAGAAGGGGAAATGGGAAGGGGTTAAAGAGAGAGAGAGAGGAGAAATTGCAAGGGGATGTAAAGATTACCACTAAATTCCACAAACCCGACTTACTTTTCCTGGGGCTCTTATAGGATCCAGGGCTGGGTACATTTGTGTGGGTTTAACTTAATTTGAGTTGAGACGCTCAGACATCACAAGCCTGAAAACGTCCTCTTTTACACGAAGGAGGGGAGTGTGGGAGGGTGGCTGCTCAAGGAGGGATAAAAGACAGAAAAAGTTGCAGAGGACAAAACTCATCCAGAATGCCTTTCTGGTCTTTTCCCGCCCCAAGTGTGAAATCATTTCACCCTTCTTAAAAGCAAATATACAACTCCCAATTTGCATGCAGGTAATTTGCTGCCACAGGGGATCCTGGACCTGTGTTGCTGGAAGCAAGACCAGTGGCAAAGATTTGGTTTCTTCTGGTGGCAGGACACCTAATATCGAGGAGATGTTTTTAATTTGCTGAACTGATCAACCATCTGTTTATCTGCAAACCCACAGGGTTCTTTTCATGACGTAGGTCTGTAAGCAATCTGTTAATACATGGGAGAAGTTAATAACCCTCGTCCATCCACACACACCCCCAAAATCAACAAAAACAAGGGCTGGGAGGGCTTAAAGACAACAAAAAAGGGGGGAATCCCTCATTTTCGTCTTTTCTTCTTTTTAAAAACACTGCTCCGTGGTCCCTCTTTCTGGACATAACTGGCCTTCCTGTGTAAGTGTCAGGCCGCAATCTTTAAGGCCCTTAATACCAAAACAAAACCCTGCCATTTCCCTTTACATGGCAGTAACAAAAGCAATGAGCCTCCAGTTTGACAAGTAAAAAGCCCCAACCACACAGCCCCCTAATTGCCTTCCCTCCCTCTATTCACACGGACCACCACACTCCTGGCAGCTGCCTTTGTCACACATGCAATTTCTTAAGTAAACTGCAAGTTCTCTGCCCGCTGATGGACAGCTCCCAATCACTCAGCAACAATAACTTATAAACTGCAGCAAACAGGACGGGCAACTTTGACTAGAAATTTCTGGCTTTCTCAAAAGACCAAAAAATAAGGGGGGTGGGGGGAGAGCAAAATGAGCCAACACACTCTAGGCAGCTTTCCTCCTCCTTAAAAAGGGGAAATTTTTTCAATTTCTTCAAACTAAAAACTGCTCCTAAGAACCCCGCCCGGTATTCGCAGTCCCATCGCAATGTTCGGAATCCATCCCCAGAGCGCCCCAATTTGTAAGGAGCACACCACGCCTAGACCACTGCCATAAAAAAACCGAAAGGTGATCTAGCGTGGCAAAGTTCTGCGGGATTAAGAAAAGACAACATCAGAAAACACTTCCCCAAACACACACATACACACACAAAATCCTTCTTTTCCTTTTAGTAGGGGAATTACAATCAGGTGCAGGAGAAAATAAAGTCTGAAGGCGGGAGGAATTGCCCATTTACGTGCCACCGTTCCTGTCTGCGCCATCAAGAAAGTTTTGTTCTGTTGTTTTAAATAAACAGGTTTGAGATGGGAGGAAGGGGAAATGGGTCTTGGAGGACTAGACATATGAAAAGTAGAAAAATGCACATTCTTTACGAAAATATGTGGGGTGGGGGAGGAGAGGAGCGAGGTGGAGCATTTGGGTCTTTAATTTGATGGGCAAAAAGAAAACGAACACCACCAACCCCCACATGACTTCCGAGTTAAACAATAATAATAAAGTCTGCTTCTACAGTCCCGGGCTGAAGTTCAGAATGAAAAGGTTTTGTCAATCTCTTTTCTTATTTTCTTTTTTAAAAAGTCGACTCCATCCATCGGGCACCTTCGCAAAGTACATCCATCTTAAAGTTGCTGCAAAGTGGCAGCGAACATCGCGAAGGCTGAGTCCCGGAGCATGCAAGAACTGGGCGACCCCCGACGCGCGGGGACGCGGCGCGCCGGCCACCGCGCACCGCCCGCCAGCCCGCCCCGGCCGGCCCGGGGCCGCTTACCATCTAGAGCGCGGCGCGGCGCTGTCCTTCCCGCCGCCGGCTCGCGGGCATGCTGCCGCGCCCGATGG
>NW_003852416.1:8565619-8603437 GCF_000181295.1 Otolemur garnettii
CGCCGCGCACCGCAGCACACACCAGCAGCGCCGCCAGACTAGCTGCTCACGCACAGTCCCATTCACAGAATTATCTCGCTTGATAGGGAAGAGCACAATAACCGGGATCTCCCCCGATTCCACAACAACCCACCCCCCCAAAAAAGGGAGGGGGCGTTAAAAAAAAAAAAAGGCAGGGCTTTTCTTACTCTTCTTTTTTTCCCCCAAACCGGCATTCAATCAAAAGAACAAAGCCTGATATTTTGTTTGCCGACTTGGCAAACATAAAGGCAATTTCAATAGTCCAAAGAAGTTCACCTAAGTTGGTGAAAGTAATGCTTTGCAGTTCTCCAGTGAAATTAAGCTTTAATAGCTATCTGATGCCATTCAGAGAAGGAAGGGGAGGAAGCCAGCTGAATTTAGATAAAGTTAGAGAGAGGACCACTTCACTCCTCTAAGTTTTCTGCCAACTGGAAAGTACCCTCAAAATTCTTGACAACATCCAGACCTTAATTATCTTGCTGAATTCTTTTTTGGGGGGGTGGGGTGGGGCGGGGGTATACAAAAACCAAAATAGACCATTAAAAACACCCATATGTAAAAGAATTTAGAACAATTTACTGTATAACATTTTTTATGACTAACTTTAAAAAAAAAAAAAACCTACCGAAACTTGTGGATGTGTTCCTTTAAATCAAATGGTCCTAACACATATTAAACCACCGCTGCGCGTCTTCTAAGCATAGTAGGAAAAAATGACTATTGATCTTCAAATAGCGATAATTGAAAAGATCAAAAAGATTAAACAAAATCAAGAATGTGCTGACTTACCATGCTATGCTTTTTTGTTGCAACTTTGTAGAAATTTCACTCAAAGAAACTGCATCAGAGGTGTCAAATTTTTTAGCGGACTGTGATCGTATTATTTCCGCAGCCCTGCCTTCCAATGCTTCAGAACTTTTTCCCTTTCTCTTTTTTGTTTGTGGTACCTTAGCTTTTTGCTATAGACTTTAAAAGCCTTCAGCTCAGCAAACCAGCACAAATTATCTTGCCACCTTGCGCAGCTCTGATGCTTTGGCCGCTAACTTTGGAAGGCCCTTTACTACTGCATCAAAATTAGCATTGTCAAAGCAGTTAATGAATATTAATATTGTATTTGTCATTGGAGCCGGCCCGTTGCTGAACTCCGAGTCATCCATCAGGGACAAGATTAAGAACACAATTATTTCTGACTGACAGGGACCAAATCTGCTAGAATTTTTTTTTTTTAAACAATTCGGGGGGAAAAAAACCCACAATATCATCATCTTAAGGTGTCTCCCAAGAGACTGGGAACCAGATTAATACGCTTTTAATGAAGTAGAGATCATTATGTATGAAGAGGAAAAAAAAGAAAAGATGTACTATTCAAGCTATTTAGTTATGGTGGCGGCTAGAAATTTAAAAAAAAAAAGCTGCAAACGGCATATCTTTTTCGACAGCTGTCCAGATTTTATTCATACTGTTCTAAAGAAAAAGACTTTCCCCCCCTCCCCGAAATCTTTTCCTTTTTAAAAAAAGAACAGAGAACGAACGATTCGTCCCATCTGGGATAATTTTCCACGTCTTCACTTTTACTGTAGCGGCTCAGGAAAGACAGCACGGTAAATAATTCCTACACAAATTTGACAAGAAACACCTTCATCAACTCAGCTCCTTCCGCCCTTATTCCCCAGATTCCAAGCACTGTCTCTCTCACTTTATTCAGGAAGAACCGTTACATTTACAGAAACTCTTAAGTTCCCTTTAACGGTGACATCTTTCTGTCATAAACACACAGGAAACACAACTCAACCTAAGCCCCTCATACACATTGCACAGCCTGAATCACCATTTGAGAAAGACTACCCGTTACACTCCTCAGGAGCCCAGATTGTCTCCTTCGGGGGACCACACAGTTGAAATGGAAGTTTTGCCAGAAATTAAACTCACAGAAGCTTAACGAACTACACCATCAGCCCGGTAGCAGAAGATGTTTTACAAGATTAGTACAGCATAGAACTTCCTTATGACACAGGCAAAAGACTCATCAGAAGGAATTAAGTTTAAAAACTTGCAGCTTACCTGGCATAACCAACTTATCTGAATTCACCCAAATCATTTCAACATCTATATCTCTGCGTCCTGCAGAGTTATGTATCGTGTACAACTATATTATACCTGTATACACACAGATAGATACGGCGATTTCTTAGACGTTTTAGAAATAGCGTGCTTCGTTGGCTTGCTCCATATAAATTGTCTTCGAGATGATATTTCCACCCCCCTTTTCGTATTTTAAATGTGGTAAAAGGGATAAAATGACAGATGTGATGGTTAATCTACCCAATGAATCGTGGGGGTCTAGGGAAAGCCGTAATGGCCACTGAGCTAATCTACAACACCCACTGACCACCCCACTGGCCTTGTAATGCCATTATCAACCCTTAGATGAACATTCTAAATTAGAGTTTTGTTCGAAAGGGGTGTCAATCTGACCTTCGATGCTGGGAAGCCTGTGCTGGACATACAGATGGCAAAGTTCTTATAAAAAAATGTTTTTAAAGGTTTCTACTTTCCCGTCATTTGTATCTTTGAACTCTGTATCTTTACACCCTCCTCTTTTACCCCCCCAAAAGAGCTTCCCCAAATCCCCTCCTGCAATAGCCACTGATGTCATCTCTATCACACACCCCATAATGTTTACGCTTATTCTACAGGATGGACCCCAGTAAAACCATCGAAAACAAAGAAAAATCCGAAACATACATACACACATTCTATCTTGCCTCAACTTTTCTTTTTCTGGCTTCCATTACCAGTATCTTCACCTACTGGTTTATGTCCAAGAAATCTTTGGAACAGATCTTTAAAATGTACCCCTTTCAAAGTGGGGGAGAGTTGAGACAAAATCTTGTAAGGGAACGGAGACAGAGTGCAAAAAGCAATAAAGAATCAATCACATTTGTTCGCCCACACACATTATGGTATGAAGAAGGCAAGGCATTTTGAGCTAAGACTTCTTCTGAAGAGCTCCCTTTTTTCTTAATGGATCAAAATAAACTTGTATCAAATTATTGTCTAGGTATTATTCGCTGAAAGAGATATTCCCAATGCCACTTTAAAAAAAAATCCACATAATCCCTACGATGAAAGCACACACTCAAAGCTCCCTTCAAAAATACATAGACAAATTTTGTACCTTTTTTTCCCACATCATCCCATAACCTACAATAGTCCCTGTGCAAAGGTGCCCCTTTAATTTAGAAAGGCATATGCATGCATTTCCATCACCTGTTCTTCTAAACATCTAAACTCAGATGTGTGCCAACACATACATGTGTATCCAACTGAAGATTTTTTCAGCATAGACTAGCTTCCAAATAACCTGAGATGTCTAAATTAAGGACCCCTTGCTTTATCAATCCACAGCTTCCCTATTTCTGGCCAGAGCCTGTCTTTTCAGGGCCATGGATATATCCTTAATCTGCATCTCTGTGCGCTCTGAACCGGAGTTGTTAATAGGCAGCCTTCTCTGCCTCTCTCTCGTCTTCCCCAGCACGACCGCATCAGCACTAGTATCAAATTAACTCTCCGACTTTGAAACTTATTGATCTGCTATTAAGACACCAGTGAACTTGATGAAATGAGTGCTGTAGGTGCAGTCATGACTTCAAAGTCTAGCACAGCCACATAAAGCAAGCGCCTTTGATCCTAACTCCGATCTACTGAGGGTTTAAAGCCCAGTTCTCCCTAAGCTGCCCTTCACTCTCGACATGTCTGATGTCTTACCAACTAGTGACTTGATAATGTTAATAATGCAAATTTTACAAATGATTTTTACAATGGCAAAATTAATTATATGAATTGATGCTGCTTTCAATAGGGGTTTCTGCACATCTCTCCCCTATAATGTAACAACTGGAGCAATTTACTGGCCAAGAAGAGGTATTGGGCCCAGGTAATTCTGGGCAACACTTTTCTATCTGATTTCCATTTTGCACCTAAAACTAAAATAATTCACTAGAAATTCCACTAAAATAATCCTCATTTACTAGTCAATATCTACCGTTAAATACAGAAGGAGACTCCTACCTACAGATTCTATGTTTAGATCGCAGGTCAGAACAAAAATCTTTATTTCTGCCTGAGATTTCTTCTTGATAGTCACAAACCTGCCGTCAACTGGTACGATTTTATACCCTCCATTACTCTTTTTCCAATTTGAAATGACCAGAGATGGTATACAAAAAAGAATCCTAATGTGCTTCGCAGATTCTGTGATATAAAAATTTTAAATATACACAGTCTCTCACAATCTGGCTAAACAAAACTTTTAATCTCACATTCATTTCATCATCAAAGAATATGCGTTTGAGCAAAGATTAATTCTACAAATTCTTTCAGCAAATATTCTGAATCCCAGATGCTAGAAGTAGGTTTCAAATTCTCTCTAAATAGAAATATAAGACACAGTAACAATCAGTGTCCTTGAGAAGTTTGGATTTAAACAATATAGAAGAAAGGTGTTATGTTCTAGGTTAAAAAATAATCTTACAGATAACCATAATAGCAAAATTTAAGCAGAATTGCATCTTGATACTTCCAGCGAACAATCAATACCTGAGAACAAATCCTTTGCCAAGAGGTTATTCTTTGTATGTTGATTTTGGACAGAAGAATGTCAGTAGTTCAGAGTAAAATGTGCTTGACTAATAGAAGCTTGTGTTATCCTTTTGATTTATAGTATGTTATGTAATGATTGTGTTATCGTAGTTCTGAATGTGTGTTATTATAGGAAGAAACTAATGGATGTATTTTCCTCAATCAATATGGCAATGTGTCTTCCCCATTCCAAATGTCAGGACTGCCCCCCACCCTATGACAAAACATAATGAAAGTTTAAAAGGACCACAATTTTAACACTTGCCTTCCTACCTGTGTGTGTGTGTGTGTGTGTGTGTGTATTTCCCCATACTGTGTTGGGGGAAGGAGGGGTAAATCCAATTACTTTGTTTCCCAATGCTACTCTCATCATAAAATTTAGGTAGTAGTAACTTTGTGTTAGCGTTTTCCCTCCTCCCATGCCCCCCCCCAATGTTGATACTCACTTAACCTACTTGCAATTCTAAAGAAGTCAACACTTGATTGTGACAACGTTCAAAAGAATTTCCTCTGCCACTAGCACACTAAAAAAACTTTCACCAATTAGTGCAGGAAAAAAGGAGGGAAAAGCCACAGTGCTGGCGCTCAAAGAGCCAGGCCTTGCGGCAAATCTGTCATGTCGAGAGGATTGATCAACAGGACGGCAATTTCTAATGGCATGTTGTCATGAAAAGTCAGCCACAGGGAGCCACCTGCTTTGCTCCTCACAGACAGCTAGGAGAGGAAGGAAGGAAGAGGGCGGGAGAGGCAGAAGAAGAGCAAGGCTCTCCACTCCTATCCCTGCCAGTTCCCTTTTGCTAACAATTTTGGTAAAGGTATCATGATTTTTCATTCAGTTGAAATATGTCAAGTCTCCAATCCTATTACCCTTCCTCTAAGATTTCAGTGGTCTGAAGACTGACTCTCCCGTTCCCTCAATCCCTTTCCCCCTATTCTGAGAAGGGATTGAGGTACCTTCGTTTTATCATACGGCTCCCCCACACCCCTTTAAAAGTCAATCAGTAGTCCTTAGATCAGAGGACATCTATCATGGTTTTACATCAACAAGAAGCATCCTGGCTTAATAAAATCCAAGTCTGGAAGATTCTAGAAGGCAAAAGAAATATGGGTGACACCATCAGATGTTATTTCTCTGAGCCAAGCATTTAAGCCAATTCACTGTACATGGAACTGCTCCTGGCCTCCTACTTCCTGGGGTTTTGTCTAGTTGTGAAACAGATTGGAAACTGGGGTTCACAGGCTCTAATCTAGTCCACATCATCTCCTCTGCCACCGGTATCCACTGGTGAAAGTGGCACTAATCGTGTTCTTGCTGTAAATTTGCTTGTGCTTGATGAAACTCAGTATTTCATAACAACCCCCAAGGTACCCTAGAAAACACAAGATGTTCTGCTTCTGAATAGTCTTCTGTAAGTTATTATTTTCTAGGTACCCAAGACTCTGATTACCAACCACTCCAAAGAAAAAGAGTTTCCTTCCTCCTCCAAATGCCCAACTCAGTGGCTCCCTAATCATTTCAAAAGATGCTGTGTCTGATTATTAGTACTATAAGATACTTCACGAGCACCATTCCCTAAAATGTCAAGCTACTGAAGGATGCTAGGGGGACTCAACACTAAATCGCAGCATATTAAAAACTGCTTCCTATTCACCTGATCTTACAGAGTTGAGGAGGTTGTTCTCCATAAAAAGCTGCTGACACAAAGGCCATCTTCTCCGTCTCTGTGAGGATGGTCCAAAATATCGTTGTGACCTACGGTCCCGGGTAATTTTCCTACTTTAAACACTCACAAATATACTACCCCTCCATCTACTTTGAACAAAAGGAAAAAAGTCAAATAAAAGTTAAAGAACTTTTAAGTTCATGAAACCAAACCCCACTTGGCATGCAAATCACGTACTGTAACCTTTTATTGGCGGAGCCTCTGGTCTCATCAGTCGATGAAATTCTCAGCCCGCGGCAACAGCTTAGCCGAGGGACACAGACCAATGAGAAAATATTCATTGTGTTAGCATTTCAAATGGCGAGAAAGGAAGAAGAAGCGCTAACTGATCACTGCCCCTGGAATTAATTGGATATTCCAAGAATAATGTCTCTCGCTGAAGATCCTTGGAGGCCAAGCGTTGGTAGAGACCACATTTTGTGCGGCGCCTTCAAAAAGAGACCGCTTGGGGGTACTGGACATATTAGGGTTTTAGCGCATTTCCCTAAAGGCCAGAAGATAATCAGATGCACTGAACCAAACTCAACTAATCCAATCCATAATTATACACACAAATCCAATAAACTTTGCCACATAACTGGAAAATTAAACTATTATATTGAAACCTTCGATAACTTAAAGGGGGGGAACTTTAAGGGGCACCACAGCTAAACTGTTTCTTTTAGGAGTGGGGACATGTGGCCAAGAACTTTATTATTTTTTGCTTGCAAGTTATAACCTTCTGTTCTGCACAAGGACTGACCTTAGTGCCAACATGGTTTCTTTTTTCAGGGAGGGATTTGCGTTTCGGCTTTATTGCACATAACCCAAGCTTCTACAATGACCCTGACCGATATTAGTATATCTTTCCTTAAGACACATCTTAATCTAACCTTTTTAAGACTCTTTTGCTTTCAAACTCAAAACAGCATAAAAAATAAGCATTGTTGGTGGCACCAGGAGTCTGAACTAAGGGCCTGGTGTGGCCCGCAGCAATAGCCCCGTGGATAAACAGCTGCCGGTGAAACTAAATAACCATCGGAGACCAAAAGGTAAGGGGGGAAAAATGAGATTAGGAACTTTCCCAAATGTTCCATCTCTCCTATCGACCACTGGCCTAGTGTGAGGTGTCAATTTTGACTCCAAAGAGAGCACACGAATTCGCAGCGGTCCCATTATGCGGTCTCTGCTCTCATTGTAAATTCTGTCAACGAAGTCAATCTTATTAACTTCCGCACTGGTTCACACATGACATTTTCTTCAATTTTCTTGCTGACATCAAAAACATCAATTAGCAGCCCGAAAATAGGAAGGAACGAATGACAGCGCCTGATAACGTCGACTATTTGAAGCCAAGGGTAAATCTATTCTCTAGTTCTGAATGCGTTCATTACAATTGCATTTTCAAAGAAGACCTCCAAATAGCAAAGAAAATTAAATTTATCATCTAGAAATGCCTAGAAATTGTTTTTTTAATCCTATGTCTATCTCTCAATCCCAGAGCATAATACAAAGTAGTGCAATTGAGTTTTATGATAACATGCCACAACTTTAATAGAAAGTTTATAAAATATGCAGCCTGGACCACACTTACTATCAAATAGCAACTACAAGGCTTGGGGGAAGAAACTTCCCCAACAGACTGCAGCCTCGCTTTGTAGGGTCCGTCCGTTTTCCTAGGCTGTCAGTGCACTCGAGGCAAATGTGTAGGTGAACAAACAAACGGACGGACAACACACACAGACACACACACACGCCCCTCACTCACCCCCGACAACCAGTGGGTTGGAAAGTTTTTAAAAGGCAAAAGAAAAAAGCAACCAAGATCTATACTTCAAAATCCAAAGATTTTTATGGAAAGCAACCAACACTACCTCTCCCTATAAAATTAAAAACTCCTTCCTATCCACATGGCCCTCTATCTCCTCTCCAAGGAACAAGTTTCCAAATAAAATCTCAACTTCTTCTCATGACTTCCCCAAGACACACATCAGCCTTGTCTAAATAGACCAAACCCCGGGACAAAACAATTATTCATCCACCCGATGTGTCCTGCCCTAATTATCACCCATTTCATTCTTATTGACTTTTTCCTTACAATATCAAATAAATAAATAATAAAAACGTCAAGGGCTCCCCCCCCCGACCAGGAAATTAAAACGCCACGAGTCAATCCTGTAACCCATCTGCTGGGCTGAACCCAGAGGTCTGGCAATGCTTGGAAATGGACCCAAGAAAGACACAGCACAAAAAAAAAAAAAAAAAAAACCCTTGGATTTTGCAGTCTTAAGAGAAAAGCTTTTTATTTATTTTATTATTTATTTCTAGGGGGAGGGGACTGCGGGGCGAGCGAGGTAGTGTGCCCACATTGTGTGCTATATCACATCTCCCGGGGAGGGAGGCGACTTCCGTGCCTGCCCCAGACGCCGCCTCGGACTGGTGGGCCTCGGACTGGTGGCGGGACAGAAAGAGCAGCTAGACCCTGGTAAACAGACCGCATTCCTGCGGCCCATTGATTTTTTGATCTTTTGACATTTTTTAGTTGCTTCCATTCCCTTCCTTGTCTTTTCTTCAATGTCACAAAAGACAAAAATGTCTAAACAATTGAGGGCAGAGATATCTATTAGCTGTCAGAGCGCCGTTTTCCCGGCATTGACTAAGCGCGCACCACAAAGAATGCCGAGAACTGGTAAGATGACAAATTATATCATTTTTTTTCCTTAAATAGGGATAATCATATTCCAATAGCTTGCCTTCTCCTAGCCAACCAAAACATGCTGTGAGAGAAGGGAAAGAAATCTCATTGTATCCGTTTCTGTAATTTCTATTATGTTAGCTGTATTTGTTGGGAGGAGAGACAGGGAGAGAGAGAGAATCCCTTCAAGGAATGTAGTAACATATTTTAGGTTGCAGCATCTGAGAGGCAAATCATATCTTCCTGATTATTTTCCCCTAAGAACTGCTTCCACAGTGCAAGTACCACATTAATAAAAGAAACAATTTGTTATACTTAGGGATGAAAGACTGTAAAAGAATGAACTGATGTCCCCTAAGTTATTTGTTTCCCCCT
Organism: Otolemur garnettii; assembly: GCF_000181295.1. NCBI lineage: Eukaryota > Metazoa > Chordata > Mammalia > Primates > Galagidae > Otolemur > Otolemur garnettii. Next base: position 8,575,055 of record NW_003852416.1, read on the forward strand.
GAAGACAAGCAAAGCTGTTCTTTCAAAGCAGTTAAATTGTAGATTTGCAGGATAGCCAATCTCGACTTTCGAAAACCTAAAACCTGAAACTTATCATTTCCATTAAATAATGCCCTGACAGGAAAGCTTTAAAAATGGGTTCTCTCTCTGCTTGTGATTTGGCTGTAACAAACATGCCGTACCTCTATGATTTCAAAGTTAAAATTCAAAACACACTCCGACTGCGTTTTCCTTCAAAACCAATAATCAACGATTTATGGACAAGAAAGCTAAAAAGGATCAACTTTACACTTACATTTGCGAAGATTAATGATTTTCTTTCAAGAAAGCAGCCTGTTAGGAACGTTAGCTTTCAACATGTATTTTCCTATGTAATAAAAATATTAAAATGTTTGGCTTAAAATCTATTTAACCCAGATTTCTACTTAGAATTCTATTTTACAAGGAAAAGATTTTTAACCCTTTTTAAAATACATTTAAATCTGTGGAGTGCATTTAGGAAAAAAAAAAAAAAAAGGAGGGGGCATCAAAAAATGAACTGTTTCAATTTAAAGTAACCCCCGTCCAAATCTTATAAACAACTATTTCAGACATACTATGAATCTCCAGATTTAATCTGTACTTCTAGTTATTTACACAGGCTCCTACTTGACATTTAACATTTCGTGTTTATTTTCTCTGTTATTTCCATTATGCTTTTGACAGAGAGGATATTTTTTAAGATACTGGTGGTGTTTGCACTGTTACAATACAAGGGAAGATATTAATTAGGTCTAATATCTAGATTTTAAGTGATAAAAAACCACAAATTCAAAATCAGAGGGAACAAAGCCCTGTTATGATTTTAGCAACTACATGAAATAACCCAACAGTATTTAGATTATTAAATCTATGATTGTCAGATACAGGTTAAAACCAGAAAACATAAGGGCACACTGTAAATTCCAAAAGAAAAAGAGACAAGGGGGAGAAAATGGGAAACTGAATTTTTCATCAAATTATCCAAGATAACTTAGGTTTGCAAATATAACCAATCCAATTTTTCTGGTATTCCAAACCAATTTCAGCATTAATGTCAGTTACATGTTATCTATTATAGAGCATTCCACAGTCAGATATTTAAATATTTAGTAAAACGGGACCTAAATTTTCCTTAAATCATTCCACAATGATAGAAGACAGGTCATGGTGAGGACACATCTACTTTATACTGGCTGAGTGGTTTTTTTTAAGTTTATGAAATTAAGTATGATGGTAAAGCAAGCCATTTCAGGGAGAGGGTACTGAGGAAAGGCAGGAGGCAAGCACAGACTCACACATGCACACTCCCAAAACTGACCACAGGTTGCGGACGGGATGGTCGGTAGTTGTGGTTTTTAAAACCGCGCGCTGTCCTTGAAACAGAGGCCGCACACAGCTCCATTAGATACAGATCCAGTGCTCTTGATCTATTATTTACAAAGAAAAACCCTTCACTGCTTAAGTGCCCCTTCTACTTCAGCCTTCCATCCATTTCAACAGCATCAAACAACTTGGTGGGGGGAAAAAACACAAGACACAACAACTTGTGTTCATCATAACGTACTGTGCAATTCACGATGCGACTTGGTTGGGGGGGGGGGGCGCATTTCAGAATAACCTGAACATAGGATGCCGGCTAAATGACAAACAAATGAGAGAGGCTTGTCATTTTTCTAATAAGTGACGCAAGGTTGTACTGTCATTCTGTAAGAGACATTTCTATTTGAAAAAGACTGGGAAAAATTCAGGAAAACCGATTTTACCTCAAGGTTGTGAAATGTTTTCGAAACGCATATTTGGTATGAAATTCTTTAATTATCGAGTCTGCTCTTTAAGTCAAACTGCATTCGATCTAATTAGTAAGCTTAGATCTCACCTTCATGCTGAACTTTAAACTCTCTGAAGCCAATTAAAAACTATTTAAATGAATATTAAAAGGATTCCTGTGATCATTTCTGACATGAGAGAAAACATGCTTTTCAGCAAAAAATAGGTTTACACAGCATGCCTACATTTCACAAAACACTGGAGTTGAGTTTTGCATTTAATCTGTGCATTACCCTCCTTCGATTCTGTCATCCAAGGCTCTTCCCCAGCTGTTTTATCCTCCTCGTTCAGGCATATCTGCTGCCAATACAGTTTTAACTGCAATTACAACAGCTTTATAATATTAGCAGGGCTCTTCAATTTTCAATAATTTAATTAAGATTTACTGGATGGTACCTGTTTCTTACTTTCATTTCGATACACTATTAAATTGGGCACCTATGGCTACCCACCAATAAAAGTTGGAATTAAAAAAAAAATGATTTTAGCCCATTTGATAAGCCAAACCATACTCCCACTGAAGGCATGTTCTTTCTAAGCCTAGGCCTTGAAACAGCTTCTTGAGAATTAATAAATTATTCTGTTTGCTTAGGAAATTAAATGCTGCCATGCAAAGCTGTTACAATTAACACTACTAAATGTATTAGGTTACACTAAAGAAATCCTCACAGCATAATTATATCAATGAGTCATTTAACTCACATATATTAATTCAATTTATCTTCATTTTGAACCGTGTGGACTGATGGATTGTCATCATTAGAAATGACAAAACTCCGTGCGAGAGGAAAACACAGACCGGGCTAATGCACTGACTTCTCCCCAAGACCACACACCATTGCCTTCACTAAGGGCGCCTCCAAGTTACCAAAGGATGTATTCTCTGCGAAGCCCCCAACAGTCAGGGCTTCTGATCAGGATACAAAAGACCATCAATTGGAATCTCCGAAACATACAAACCATTATCAATAAAGAACATTCCTACGTAGAATTCACACTGCTATTATGTTCTTAGGACAAGGGCTATTACATATTTAGTATTAAAGAAAAACTCTCCAACCATTCTGTGGAAAAGGCTACATAACAAATGTCATTTTCCCTAACCATACAATCTATACCTGTGAATAAGCATTTCAGAGGAAAAAGAAAAGAGGGTGCCGGGGCAAACATAGGAACCAAGAGAGGATCAGCTGGGGATATCGTCAATAAATAAGACGTTACCAGGTAAAGCAATTCCAGGATTATTTATCAGAATTTCCTTGTGAAAACTCACAGGATTGGAGAAGGCATCATTAGGATTTTAACAACCATGACACCATCATTTGACCTGTAACCACTGATGGTCAAAACTAAACCCACCCTGATGGTCTTCTTGGATTTTGAAAAGGAGAATCATAGTGGGAAATTTGAGGCTGAGTGCCTGGCTTTGCATTTGATTCTAACAGGCTGATTTTTAGAGTAAACATCTTAAAATGCCTGACTTGAGTTTTTAGTTCCCTCTCCCTCTCTCTTAAAAAATGAGATCCTTGGCTGAGTATCTTTGGGTTTATTATTTATCTCTAATGGGGAACAAACAGAACAGTAGAGAACAAAAGAAAATTAATTTAATTTCTGTAAATGCTGGTGGGAAAGAAGCAAACCCATACAGTTCTCTGGGCCTGCTAAGCAGTGTTGGGCCAAGACTAATGAGAACTGGGGGTCACAATTTCTAAAGGGGCTTGCAGAAAAGACTTCTCTAGGAAATGTCTCACATCTCCTTCAAGGTGAAGGTGTCAGCCACGCAGAAAGCTTCCCTCAGAGAGATCCCATCAGCCTGTCCAGTGCACCCAGCCCAAACCAGCTTTTCTTGGGAGTGAGGAGGCTCTGTGCCTTGGGATTCATACCTCCAACTCCACTGACCAGTTAATCCAGTACTGGGGAGGAAAACTGAAATAAGGACATCAAATTCCTTTAGTAAATTAGAAGTTGTTGAACTGGCCAAAATGACAATATTTCAAAATAGCGTGCTTCCAGGGGGTTTTGCTGGATCAGGGCTATTACTCTGCAACTCCTGCACTTAAGAACTTGCAAGCTGTCAGGATTCCTCTGACTTGACAAGGAGGACCTGGATGGCCAGTGTTTGGGGCTGGTCCTGTCACTCATGGGGCCCCTAATTAAGTACTGCAGCAGCAATATGACAAAAAAGAAGGGAATCTGCTTTTCAGATATCTGCGACTCTCTGCTAGAACCAAGAGTTAAAATTAGCAAATGAATCGGAAGAGGAGGGGAAGAAGTCTTTTTATAAACAGCAGTGACAAATAGAAACCCACCAGAAAAGCATAATAAGCAAAATGTCTTCTACCTTTTATTTTATTCTTTTTAGAAGGAGAAGGATTTGAATACACGGACAATGGCACATTCCCCTCCCATTATTGCCTCATCTGCTTAAAATACCCTATTGGTGGCCTCTGGGGACAGAGAACAAGCCTCTATAACATCAGAGGGAAGGTGACAGTACAGGACAGCATGATCCCATTCTAAAATGCCTCAGTGTTCACTAACAAATAAATGATGTTTTTGTAGACTTTGAACTTTTGCTTTTTTCACATGGAGTTTAGGAATGTAGCCAGGGAACGTCACCCAAATGCAGTAAGTTGATTTGGACTCTACTAAGGAAGCAGGGAGACTTGCAGTGCCCTTTGCAACCTTTGTGTGTTCTTTTGAGAAATACGGTGCACACACACCCAAGCCCCAAGCTGCTGCAGGGAATTATAGGGCCAAGGGAGGGGATTTTAGGAAGGCAGGTCTTTCTGAGCCTTGAAAATCACTACCTGGATGGTAATTTCACCCCTTCCCCAGAAGGGGTGCTGGATGTCAGGGAAGAAAGGAGTGCACTTATGTGTGCGTGTGTGTGAACATGCCTGGCCCTTACCCTGACACGCCAGTCTCTACCTTTTTCCTAAGCTCCTTGTAAACACACCCAGAGGCTAACATGCAGTGGGCGCATCCAGCGAATAATAAGTAAAATTAAATTATGTCATGCCTCCACCATAGCAACGCCCATTGGCTCTCTCTGGGAAAGTCCTGCCAATGTTCCTGCCACAGCGCGGCGTGTTGGGAGTGCAATGGCATTAGGCACAGATGGAAAGCATGTTGCAATCGCCTGCCCAAAGCAGACTGTGAAACTGGTTTCAAATGCAATCAAGCATCTTAGTACAGTCTGGACTGCGGTGTTATTTTTTCAACACCATCTTGTTTTTGTCTAGCACCTCTCTTCAAGGAAGTTTAGGAGCCACTATTTCTCGTCATCAAATAAAAGCCTCACATGCCAACAACCCATTTTATAGAGAGAAAAACAAACAAGCTCAGAGGATTTAGAGGAACTAATTCAAGGAGAGGAGAAGGAATTATTGCCGCTGTTGTCATGAACACAGGAGACTCTTCCTCTGCACCAGAGAGATTCATTCACTGATTCACTAAATGCTGATTCAGTGCCTGTTTCATGCCTGGCACTGTTCTAGGCACTAGGGATACATCAGTGAATCAGAGAAAATCTTGCTTCAGGGAATTTATAATCTAGAGAGAAAGATAATTTAGAACTATCAAAAAACTTCAAAAAGCCAACATGTGCACTTCTGGTGGACTCGACTCAAAGTTAACTACCAGTTCTGTGACTACCTAGCCCAAAGTCCAACACGCTTTAATTATTCTGTCCCCTGGAAAATATAACTGAAAAGCTTGCTTTACTTATATGCTAGAAAAGAAGGACAAGTTTTTAATTACCACTTTGTTTTAAAGGAATCCCAAATGCTAAATTACGCTGTCAAATCATCTAAAGATGAACAGCTATTTGCACCAGAGGTCAGAGAACATGACAGACTTGGGGGAAATGGCGTTAACCATCAGACACGACTTTGTTTCCACACCACCCTAAACTCAGAGCTGGTGGCTATTCTGTTTGACCCACACACTGGGCCAAATTAGTCTATGGTTGGGACAGAAACATTACTGGCAACCAGGGATTGCTCATGAATACCAATTAATAGGAATTTGGATTTCTTCTCTTTGACCCAATACATAGCATGGGCCTTCTGGCACTTCCATACTTAATTCCAAGGCTTTATAAACTATGATAATACAAACTACTGGCATGAACTCTTGACATTTTTAGCTGCTTTTCCAACTATGCATTTGGTAAAATATAGAGATTTAGGTGTCAAGAGCCAGCAATTAGAATCTACTTTATCTTTCACTGTAATTTGGGGGCATCCAGGCTTGTGAGGATAAGAGCTTCCTTTATCAAAGACATGTATATACTACATGGTTATTGCTGGGCCCTAAGTATAAATACACAAAACCAATTAAGCACTGGTTAAGTGCTCAATAAATGTTTGTTGCAGAAATGTATATATCAAAACACTACTATAGGTATATGTTTAAGGGAAAAAAAAAAATCTTTTAAAAGAACACCCAGCAATCTCAAAACATTTCAAAGAAAATGCTGGGATTAGGAATTCTTTAAAAACAGTTCCTAAAATTGATTTTTTAACAATTGTTGAGACTGTGATGTTCTAATGAAAAAGGTATCAGAACCTCATGTAGTAACTAAAAGTTCATTATTATCTAAAAAGACACTATTTTTCTTAAAAAAAAAAAAAATGAACCTTTACTCAGACATCAGGGAGATCTATAAGAATTGATTTCTCTTACAGAAGAGCTTTTTAAATCCAGAGGAAGAAACCAAGAATTATCGTGTTTGTTTTAAAATGAAAATAATACTAATGTTTTTAACATTTTCTAAACACGTCTCTTTATGGATTTCAACAAGTGTGTTTTCAAAGCATAGCACAGCTAGATTCCGTGTGAAATGATTTGTTCTAATGTTCAAACAAGAATCACTTTTTAAAAGAACTATAAAACACTACATATTCTGATATATAAGTATGGCTTAATTAGAATATTAAAATTATCAAAGAGACAGGTAAAGCAGCAAACACACTATGTTTTGAAAACAATTGATGCCACTGCATCTAAGTCTCTTGCTTACAGGAGCCAGCCGTGTGGGAGCTCGATTTTACGTTCTGTAAACACTGTTTACAGAACATCCTCTGCACGGATGCAGAACGTACCTGCCAGCCTTTCCTAAGTATCTTTTCTTTTTTTTTTTTTTTGAGACAGAGCCTCAAGCTGTCTCCCTGGGTAGAGGGCTGTGGCATCACAGCTCACAGCAACCTTCAACTCCTGGGCTCAAGCGAGTCTCCTGCCTCAGCCTCCCAAGTATCTGGGACCACAGGCGCCCGCCACAACGCCTGGCTATTTTTTGGTTGCAGCCGTCATTGTTGTTTTGGTGGGCTGGGCTGGATTCGAACCCGCCACCTTAGGTGTATGTGGCTGGCGCCTTAGCCACTTGAGCCACAGGCGCCGAGCCTAAGTATCTCATTTAAATCCCACACCATCGCTGGCATACTGAGACCACTGTTTCTATTTTAACAATGGCAAAATTAGGGTTCCCAGGGAATGAATTAACTGCCCCAAGGTAACACAGTAAGTGGCAGAGGCAGAATTTGAACCCAAGTCTTCTGACCCTTCTCCCAGCTATCCCCCCATTCCTGTGTCTAAATCCCCTTCAAGTCAACACGACAAAGCAGAGGTTTTGCCAATGGGGCAATTCTAAAGCTAGAAATAGATGTGCTCTTTCCTCTGATCAACAGCACATCACATTATGTGGGAGTGTGCCTGTGTATGTGTGTGTGTGGTGCGTGCATGTACACACACCGTGTCAGCAGGGATTGTAGCGGTTCCCTTTACAGCTGATGGGACAGTTGGCAGGTATGGTGGCACAATTAGTACAGATAAACCCTCAATAGCCTATCTGCCTTCTGATTTTTAAATAAACAAAGGCTGAATGCCATAATTAAGATCAGAGTGCCCCTGAAAGACCATATGGCGAAAGGCAAGATAAAGGGAAAAGTCACCAGCAGGGGAACGGGGTGGGGTGGGGGGTCAGGGGATATGTTATTCCTAAAGTGGAAAAAATGATTTCAGATAAATGTTTTTAATTCTGATGCCTGGAGGAATACTGTAACCTCCCTGTAGAAATGCCGGCTGGGACCAAGGCAAGAACTGAGGGAAGGAACCCAGCAGGGAAACAGGACCGGCCGCTCCTCCGCGGCTCGCAGGGAATCCCCCGTCCATGCTGCAGGGGGCGCTCCCCCGCGCTTCCTGTCAGGCTGACCTGGCCCAACCTCTCCAGTTAGGGGTTCCTGGGGACAATGCAAACCTAGAAAAGCAGTCCGTGCAGTGGTCGGTCACGCTGAAGCCTGGAGGTCCCCAGAGTCTTACTCCTTAATGCTCAGGAAACAATGGCATCTCTATCCCCACAATGGCTTCAGTGTGCGCCCCTCCCCCCCACAATGGCCCCATTCAGTCCCCCACCATGAGCGATTGCCCCAAGTTTAACGGCCTGTGTTAGGAGAGCTCAGGACACAAAAGGAGGTGTTTCCAGGTTCAGTGAACACTTTGCCTCCATTCATCAGAGAAGGGACAAAAGCGATTCCCCACTTCACCTCAGGCAGCAGAGGCTGGGGGCTCCGCCATACCCACCAAAATGCAACCTTTTCCTGGTGGGGGTGGAGGCCCACACTGTGTTCAAGCATCGCTGTGCAAACATGGTTCCCCATGAGTTCCCCCCTCCAACTAAAGACATTTGCATAAAAGCAAGATTCTTTTGTCCCCTAAGAAGCGTGGGGGCGGGCGGCCACTAAGGGGGCAAGAGCTCCCAAATGAAGACCAGGAAGGTCAGTACACAGACTTTAAATTATGCTTTGGAATCCTTATTAGGAAAATAGCACACCTCCTTCTTTACATTCCATTTCTATTAGAGTTCACTATCATTTTTATTAAGGAACTTTGCGTAACTGCTTTTGTTGCTTAGGACCCTTAAACTGTAGACTACTTTTACTTTAAGAAACACTAAAACCCCAAACCATCATTTCCCTAATTGCAAGTGGTATACCTTGATGTCATGACCACAGATCTCTCCATCAAGGCTTGGATATCTGTCAAAAGTCCCTGATTGTGTTAGTTGGTGGTATGGCTGGCCTTGGAGGTGGGGTGGAGGTTGCGGAGTTTATACAGAGCGCTAAGTCATACCTCCCTCTTCAGAGAGACACCCACCCACCCTTTTCCCCAGCCAAGTTGGATTAGTCAGGTTATACACAGCCCATTCCCAACCAACTCTTCAAGCTTCGGCAGGCCTAGCCCAGCTGACATTCCAGGCCCAGTTTAACATTACATAATGAGAGCTTCACTCCCATCACCAAGTGCAAGTCAAAACAAACTTGCTGAACTCGACCCAGGGCACCAGCTTGCTTCCTGGTTCCAGGACATGGGACTGCGAGGGGCAGAGCAGAACTTTTAGCTAAAATTATAAATTGCCAGTGACCTCTTGCATCCATTCTTATCATGGTCAACTCACTCGGGGTTGCTTTGGGTCCAAGTACTATTGATCCCCAACCTACATACTTTCCAAGTTTTACCCCATAGTGCTGGTATCAGACTTATTTTCAGAAAGGATCATTTTCACACATTCCTATGTTCAAGTTTTTAACAAAAGCACTGAAAGCCATGCTGTAAGATGACTCCCAAATACCAGTCCTCTGGGAAAGAAGGTGCTCAGGGGGTTATGTAAAAGGGGGACATACCCTGCCAGACACCAGTTCTTCATTCGTCATTCAAAATACATGGATAAGTGGCAGGAGCCAATTTTCTATGGATGGCAAATGCACACTCATTGCTTGAAAAGTCTCCAATATTTTTTACATATAAATCCTAACCCGCTGCTTCCCAGTTAGCCTGTAGCAGAGATGATTATAAATCCATCCACATTCACGAACCACAAGACTCCTGACCATCATCCCGATGCCCAGGGTGTCCGAGAAAAATCAAGATTTCAACCGGAAAATAAGTAAATTCATACTGAATACACTGAATTTCACACACTAATCCAGAAAGAGCTTGAAATTAATGGCACTTAACATGACGGATTCACAAAATCAAACTCCTACTTGAACCTGAGGGAGCAGAGTGCAAAGAGAAAAACTGAGGATTCTAGTGTTGAATCTATCACTACCTGGCGACACCGCTGTACAATCTTACAGCAGTCTTCCTTTGCTAGGCCTCAGTTTCCTCGGGTTTAAAGAGAGGATCTAAAGAGTGGTTGTATTAGAGTCATCTGTCACTCACCTCTCACAATTCAAAGATTGTATAACTGACTCTACCACACTGAACATATTACCTTGGTTGCAGTTCGTTGCTCAAGGAATTTTTGTTTGCATTAATATATGTAGGCCCTTCAGGTACTTCCCTCACCTGAGTTGTCTCGAACCAGAAGTTCAGGTCCAAGGGACTATGTCAGCCAATCTGCACCTTACCTGTTCGGTAACATTCAATTTATTACTATCTGTCTACCATCTCCTTACCCCAGGACAGTCTCACTTAATCTCTCCAGAAAATCTATTTTGTTTTAAATCCTGGAGACAACAAATTTTTCTTAATGAATCAGGATACTAATTGATAGTTGTATCAACTACTGGGGCCCCAGGGCTATTTTCTCTATGCTAAACAGTTCCAGCATACAGAGCTTTGAAAAGTATTTTGTTCTCTCCTCTTTCTAGACTGTAAGAGCCTGGAATGCTCCAATTCGTATCTATCTGGAATTTGGATGAGATGCTTCCAACAGATAGGAATGGGCCTTAGTTCTCTGTGATTGGCAGAGAGACAAAGACTGAGTGCTGAAGGAGCAAGAACAGAAATGTGGTGGGACTCCACCAGCTGGTCACCAGGCAGAACTGAGAAGTGAAGAGAGAAGTGGGCCTGGCCAGCACCCAGGCTGCAGTCAGAACCACAGCCATGGTAACTCCCAGAACTTCCAAGGTGGACTTGCCCACAAAACTCTCCCTTTATGGTAGCTGTCCCGGCAGCCTCGTAACCAAGTCCTTTCATGCCAATTTGACGAAGCCAACTGTGGAGGGAGTCTTCAATCCCAGAAAGTCTAAATGCCTTAGAGAGGAGCAGGCCAGACTGCATGAAGAGCAGAATTCCCTAGGAGAACAGAATTCCCAAGTTCCCACTTCTGGCTGGAAGGTACACTTCATAAAGGCAACAATTCAGTCTGTCTCACTTACACCTGGTCCCCAGCACCGCAATGGTGCTTGGCACAGGAGGACTCACTGACATTTTACTAAATCAACGCAAGCTGACCCAAGGGCTGGAGGCCTTGTCACATCACCCTGGAAGTCAGCTAGACTTACTTTGCAGACTTTTCCATCATCTGGGTCAAGAGAGGTCTGTAGGCCTGTCCCACAAAGTTAACAGCCTTTGTGACAGCTGTTTTCATAATCCTTTCCCTCTTATTTTCTGGTTCTTGCCAACACTGACCTGTGAATAACCAGGGGCCGAAGGACTTACTGGTGTGTCCCACTTTACTCCATCACTCTGACTATCTTGCTAGTCCTCATCTGAGCAATAAATAAGAGTGTCATCAAGTATTAAAAAGATATGGACAGAACTTCAAGCTTTGTTGAAGAGCCAGGCGTAGAGCTCAATAATACTGAGATCTTTAAGATCAAGGTAAAGAGATGGCTGACCATATATATGTATTAGGCCATCTGTAAAACCATTAAGACAATGTGTCTTTTGTCATAGAACTATAGGGCACAGCACACGACACGGTGGCACTACCCAAGAAAATCACTGCTGCACTGCCCTGAAAGAGATAAACAGGGGGCTGGGGGATGGAGCTGGGGGTAAAACCTCCCTTCTCAGCCTTCTCCCCCTCCCTGTTCTTCTCCATGCCCCTCCCTGGTATCCAGATGACATTTATTAAATGCAGGCACTGCTCCACAAGGGATCTTGGCCTCTGGCTATGAGAAGAATAGCATCAAAAACCAGCTTGCCAACAACCCATAAATTTAAACAAGTCAGGATGGTACGAGGAGGCTGCCTGGGAACCATCACAGAGGAGAAGTCAAAAGCTGTGTGGGTTAAGTGGGGCACATAAGCAGGCACCCCTCCAATGTGCTGTCCCTCCTTGAACAAAGCCAAGTCCTTCAAGCTCCCACGAGGATTAGGAAAGCATCTCTTTGCCCATGTGACAACTTACAGTCTAGAATTGCCAATGGATATCACTTCGACTTGACCAAAGGCATTGAACTCAGACCCTGGCCCATCCTAATTCCCAAGAGGGGGAATAACAATAGCAGACATGCAAAGGCACTCATTTTATTCCCATGCAAGGGGGACCAAGGCTTTGATAATCACAGCACAATCCTAAAAACCAAGAGCCCCAGCCACGCTAGCCAGCCTAGGAAGAGGCCTGGCTTGCTCAGGCCTCAGTGACTCAGTCCATACAATGGGACCCACTAAGGCTGTGCTGAAGCTGCTGCCTCCTTCTCCTCCTCCTCCCCACACAGCCCACCATCGTGGGTAATGGAATGAAGCAACGAGGACCACACACTGTGCAAATGTAGGCTGTCTGCTCTCAGAACTCACACCCACTTGCACAAAAGACATACCATTAATAAGTCCCAAAAAATGTGGGTTTCCTCCCAGGGCCATCTTGTGCATTGTAATCCCTTCTCATCATTGCCAACCACCATGAACAGTATTTGATTCTCAATTTAGGCAAAGGGGGTGAGGGGTGAAAAGGGATCCTCAGCATTTACACATCCGAAGCTCATGCTCCGAAATGGGCTTTCCTCTTTAAAGTCCCGTCTTAATCATTCTATGGAATGGCCTCATTTTTTTTCTTTCTTACTTCACGGGTCCAAGCAATGTCTATTGTGGGTGGTAACAATTGTTGAACTGTTTCTAATTATTTAAAAAACAAAACCACACACACAAAACAAAACAAAAATCTATGCTGCCAACTGCCGAGAGACTCAGAAGCCACAACTTCCGGCAATAAAGATTTTTCTTCCCAACTGTCATGTGCCAGCGTATCTGGAGAGCATCTGTGTGTGTCTGCTCAAAGCTTCTCAAACAGCTGGGCCCATTTACATCTTACAGAACAGGGAGTTGTCACAGGACGGGGAGGTGGGCACCCTGGCCTGGAAACCATGTGAAGACCTAGCTTTCCAATCCCAGTCCTAACAATTATCCTCCATAGAACCAAGGACAAATTAGTAATTAAAAAACAAAAGGAAAAAAAGCCCTGTAGCACAGTTTTCTTCTCTTTAAAAAAAGAGAAATGGCCCTCATGGAAGGGGCAGATTAGATGAGTTAATAGGTGAGAACTACTTAAAGTATAGTCTCAAATATAGGGTCAGGCAATTAAGTACGCAAATATCACAGAAAAAGAACCACACACCTCATTGCTGAATATCACTATGGTGACCTTCGAAGCACTCCCCTTGGGAAGTTACGCTCCAATGCCAGTGCCTACTCCACCTTTCAAAGCACTTTTTCTAGGATGAGTTCACGAACTTAATTGTCAGACCTCATATGATGAAAACTCTGATGGCCATTCAGAAAGAGTTCCAAAATTTCTTTGACGAGTGGACTCAGCACTGGTGTCGGGGCATAGTTTCCCAAGGGGAGTGCTTTGGAGGAGACCAGAGTGATATTCAGCACTGAGGTGTGTAGCGCAATTTCTAGGATAAGTTTGCAGATTTAATTATCTGGCTGTGTATAGTAAGGGCTCAGTAAAGGTTAGCCATTAGCTTATGTATACAGATAATTGAAATACTATTAGTTTTTCTCAAGGAGTAGCTGTAAAAGTGAACAAGAATACTTATAAAAAGCTTAATCTGGCGGCGCCTATAGCTCAACCGGCTAAGGCGCCAGTCACGTACACCTAAGGTGGAGGGTTCGAATCCCCAGCCCGGACCCGCCAAAACAACAATGACGGCTGCAACCAAAAAAAAAATAGCCGGGCATTGTGGCGGGCGCCTGTGGTCCCAGCTACTTGGGAGGCAGAGGCAGGAGACTTGCTTGAGCCCTGGAGTTGGAGGTTGCTGTGAGCTGTAATGCCACGGCACTCTACCCAGGGGGACAGCTTGAGACTCTGTCTCAAAAAAAAAAAAAGCTTAATCCAGTGCCTGAGAGGTAGCATATTTTTATTTATTATTTCTTTCTTTCTTTCTTTCTTTCTTTGAGACAGAGTCTCACTATGTCACCCTCAGGAGAGTGCCATGACATCACAGCTCACAGCAACCTCAAACTCTTGGGCTTAAGTGATTCTCTTGCCTCAGCCTCCCAAGTAGCTGGGACTACAGGCGCCTGCCACAAAGCCCAGCTATTTTGATGCTGTTGTTGTTGTCATTATTGTTTAGCAGGCCTGGGCTGGGTTTGAATCTGCCAGCCTCAGTTTATGTGGCTGGAACCCTGAGCTATGGGCACCTGAGCTATGGGCACCGAGCCAGTAGCATATTTTTAATAAATAGTTTTACGTATTCATATTAAAGCCTTCCACAACCCCCACCAGGAATGGAGTTCCTATTTCTTTCCTCCTAAGCCAAAAAGATGAATTGTAACATACAGATGTTAGCCAGTTTTCATGTATACCACCTGCCTTATAAACTTTAACTCATTCAAATCTCCTGATAAATGAAGACAGGTGTAATAATTCTCTTGTTTCATAGATGGAAAAACCTAGGCCTAACTGGTAAATTGCACTGAGCTAGCCAGTGGCAAGGCCAGGGTTTGAACTCACAGAGTACTAACCTCTTCTCCTTTTAACCATTCCATTAAATGGACTTCCTAGCAACCGTAACTGAGGACCAAAATCACATTCTCTCTTCTTTTAAGGTAAGATATTGCCTTCCCAAAAGGCTTGCAAGAATTATGACTTTATCATTAAATCTGCTGGAAGGAATAACAAATAACCTTTGTTTATGGAGACGAAACCCCACTGAAAAGATCCTCCTAATAGAGACTCAGAGGAGATAAATGCTGGAGAGAAGGAAGGAATTTCTTTTGGCTAACTCGGACTTCAATTTCAACTAAAAGGTTGGGCCCTGTTCCATAGACCACGAAGAAAAGAATCTGATATAATCCTCCACCATCCAATCTTCACTTTCTACCCCACTTGTTAATAGTGCCCAGAGGGTGGCAATAAGTTTAACTGCAGACAGTCATTTTTGTTAATGGAATTCTAAGCCCATCAGTTTTTAGCGGGGAGGATGAGAGAATCTTCAACTGTGTTTTTCTAAAGCAAATATTTAGTGCTTTCATCTTTCAGTGCCCCAACATGCAATCTGTCACCCAAATAAGGGGGGGGGGGGAACCCACACACCTTCACAAGGGGGTGTTTGTAGAAGTGACATCATGTTTCCGATGTCTATCAGACAAATGGCAAATGCTTTCAGAGAGGAGCTGATCATTTTGCATTCTGCTTTCTAGAAGCAGGTTTGAGAGAATTAAGACCCCACAGTTACACTTGCTCTCCTGGTGAAAATAATGCCACCACCAGCTTTCTAAAGTGCCCCTATCAGTTCCATCAGGATGCTGAAATAGAACTTGTTTCCGGCTGCTTTGTTCTTCTTTAGCTGGGCCCTTGTGCCTAAGGATGCTTTGTTTAGTGTGTGGTTTTTAAAAATGAGAACCATTCTTCTCCCACCTGGAGGACATTCCTCTACAGAAACCTGTTGCCAGACAATGGGAGCTTCTTATCAGTAAAAGTCCTTCCTCCCGTCTGAGCCTCAGACCACACTCTCCCAGAATTCCTTCAACTTGAAGAGCAGAGAGGTGGGGCAAGGGGGCACAGCTGGGAAAGTCGGGGTACTTCGGTGGAGGGCTGTTATAATGTTCTCTCTTTATTGGTAAGTGACTATAGACACCGTAAAGCCAGAAGAGCTGCTCCTGTGTTCACCCTACCCCCGGTCCCCTCCCTTCCAATTTCTGCTTTCTGCACTGGGTCACTGCACCCACTTCTCAACTGGCTGAGATGGCAAGTCTCCAAGTAATTACAAAGACAGGAATTCGATTACACAAGAATTTACATGTGTGCGATTGCTGTTACCTTCCCCAGCAAAATGCCTGGCAGAAGCATAATCTACTGTTCACTCGAGTGTGACACTCTGAGCAGGACCTCAGAGGTCACCTCTCATCACCTCCCAAGAAGAGGACAAGTGCACATAGGACTCCCACTACACACATACCCTTCCTTGCCTTCCGCTTTGCTCTAAGAAAGCATCAGCTCCAAACAACAGCCAGGAAAACGACAGCTCTGGCCTTCATGGATGTACCAGCATGTTCTAGAGCCTGGGTGGGGATGCAGTGATGATCGGTGCAGGCTACTCAGGTAATGGGACAAGTGAAGACAGACTGGGAGGACCAAGCTGGGCCAATAACTATCCATATACCATCTTTATTTTAAACACTATGCCCAAACCTTGACAATCTGTCCTGACATCTAAGAGTAACTAACACAGATCTTTTTTAAAATTCATATTAAGTAAATTTATTTTTTTAATTAAGTCATTCATACATAGATCATAAATACATTTATGCCTAACACAGATCTTTCAAAGGAGAATACTCCAAAAGTAATTTCATTTCACTCTGTTGGCCTAAATGGTTAGCGACAATGTGTATCCCTTGCTAGTTATTCTTTTTCCTTTGGCCACTGTTAGAATTTGCTCTAAATCTCCTAAATCCACAGAGCAGCCCAAAGCATTTTGGGTATATGGGCAAGAATAGCCCAGAATGAAAAACAGCAATTCCAGCTGAGCCTTGCCAGTAACGAATAAGCCAACAGCCTCAGCACTAAGCTTATATCTCTTCTGCTGGACCAAGAGCAGGGCAGACTCTGATAATCAATGAAGAAAAATTAGCCTCTGAATTAACAGAATGAATCAGGTCAACGCTACCTATGACACGGAGAAAATAACAAAAATAAACCCCACACTTCCCTTGACTATTAAGAGACAGCACATATGGGCCTGTGTAAGGTGATGGAGCCGTTCTGTATCCTGATGGTGTCACTGGTGGTAATACAAATTTATGTTTAAGGCCATAGAACTGTAGACCAAAGGAAAAAAACAATTATTGTTGTGTGATATATTTTAAAATACAATTTTTTTAAAAAAAAATTCTACATCTCAGGAAAAAACTCGTCTTTAGACCTTAGTAAGTCAGGGGTACAGAAAGTACATGTAGTAAGAGCAAATCCACAAGAAAAACAGAGTCGCAGGTGACTCAACCATGCAAGATGGCAGTCCGGAAACATCCCGCCCCCACCCGCCGATCTTTGGTTTGAGGGTATTTTGCTGTCCCAAGTAGGACAAGACCAAAGAGGAACAAATGTCCCATTCCCTTTAAAAACAAACATACCCCTACTTCTCAAGAGCTATGAGCCTCTGCCCAGACACTGCTGTCCCTTCAAGCAGCAGAGGGGATGGGCAGGGCAGTAACCCACCTTCCCTTCAGGGAGGACATGTTTCTGAAGCCAGTGAAAGATGCCTTAAGAAATCTCTCCAGGGTATACCTGTCACCTCCACCCATCTTTCTCATGGCTTCTTGTAGAAGTGTCCAGAGAGGAAAGAAATTTGTCCAACAGACAGAGTAGTGACACAGTGGACCTCCATCTGGACGGTTCTGAGTTTCTCCTACTCTCCACTGGAGGGCTTTGGGTCATTTCTCCAGGGACCAGTGGACTGATCACCTGTCTCACTGGCCCCAGCTGAACCACAAGGCCTGCCACAAATCCAGCAAGCAGGAGCCAGGCCAAGCTCGTAGTGGGCAAGAGTGTCTGGGATCCCTCCAGACGCAACTGTACCTAGATCTCAGTCAATCTGCTGTCATCTCCCCGAACTTTGTTTTCCTAAAACAGCCAGAGGTTACTGCCAGGCCATGGGACAGTGATGTGGGGCTCAGGCAAGGCCTGTCAGGTCAGGTAACCAGTGAGGACGGGAAATTGGGGGTACAGGGGACGTATCTTCAGTCACCCCAATTCCTTCCCACTTGCTTTGACTTTCTTCTTTCTCGGGTGTCTCCATTCCTTCCTCATCCCCCCCCCCCGCCCCCGGAAGGAACTGGCTTTTCCAAAACAGAAACTTTCACTCTGAGCACAAACAGACTCTAATTTAGACCTTCCCAGCCAGGCAAGACCTTTTCTCCCCTGCTGCACTGGCCGCCCAGGCTGGCTGTGAGCACAGTGTGACCTGGCCAGAGTTCAAAAGGGTGTGGCTGCACAAAGGCCACCTCCTTCCTCATTTTCAGCCCCAGTAGAGGCCAGACATTGACCAGGAAAGGGCAGCCAAAATGTGAACCTGGCTCCATATGGTGCTCACCCTACTCCCCAAACTAAAACAAAACAAAGCAAAAAAAAAAAAAAAAAAAAAAAAAACCCAACCACTAGATTTCACGAACAGGTTTGCAATGAGAGATGTGACAGAGAAAAGCAGAAAAGTGTGGGATCAAGAACAAAAACTAGTGTAGTTCCTCAGATTGTCTTTAGCAGCAGCTGATGCAATAAATACATTTCAAATAAAGTTCATGTGGCCGGTCTGATAAGGGAGGGGAAAAACCAAGATCTTCCACTTTGCTTGCTTAATAAACTGCCCTTAATAAAAATGAGTCTGGGCTCGGTGCCTGTAGCTGAAGCAGCTAAGGCGCCAGCCACACACACCACAGCTCGCAGGTTCAAATCCAGCCAGGGCCTGTCAAACAACAATGACAACTACAACAAAAAAGAACCAGATGTTGTAATGGGCGTCTATAGTCCCAACTACTTGGGAGGCAGAGGCAAAAGAATCCTTTAAGCCCAGAAGTTCTAAGCCCAGGAATTGGAGGCTACTGTGAGCTGTGATGCCACAGCACCCTACCTAGGGCCACAGCTTGAGGCTCTGTCTCAAAATAAATAAACTAATTAATAAAAATAAATAAACAAATAAATACAAATGAGTCTAGGCTGAGATATGATTCCTATATCCAAATTCCAAACTTCAACCTCACTGACGTCATTAAAGGGACTGGTAAAAGGAAAGGACTCTGAGGGACAGATACCAAGACAGAGAGACAGATGGACAGACCGACCGGCAGGTAACGTCAAAACCACCAATGAGAAGCATCCATCCCTCTCCGTAAGTACTGACCAAGTATTTTGACTTGGGGGACCGCATAAGGGATAAAAAGTTGTAAGGCTAATTTATATTCTCCCTTGACACAGCTGGACCCATTGAAAACTGGTCCATCCCTTCTAAGACTTACAAAGGATCACAAACAATAAACTGCAGGGGTGACAACACATCACGCTCCAAGCCCACGTCTTCTCTATTAATGACCTTTGTCACATGGGATAAAAAGAAAATACGTGACTCACACAGAATGGGGAAAGGAGAGGCAGCCACTAGAAACATTAAGAGCCAGGGGCACAGCCTGAGGGGTCCTGGTGGGTGCTGGGTGGGCCCGCTGAGGCCTGGACGCAGGGCAAAAGAACATCCCGACCTTCCATGTAGATGAGCTCCCTGGAAGACCCCACGCACTGTGCGTAGGCTTCCTCCCCTGCATACAAAGCGGAGGGGAACGATGGTCACAAGATCATTGCTTTTCAGTCCAAGGAACGGCAAACAGCACGGGAAATGCAGCCAGGAATGATCCCTACCTCTCTGGCTCTGTTTCCCTGGTGGCAAGCTCTGCATCTGATAAGCAGTTGGAACTAAGTCCCGTTCCCAATGGGTCAGGCATGTGATCTCGCTGAGGTTTTAGTCATTCCTAGGCCGACTGGACGCAGTGGCTCACACCTGTAATCCTAGCACTCTAGAAGGCCAAAGTGGGTAGATCCCTTGAGCTCAGGAGTTTGAGACCAGCCTGACCAAGAGTGAGATCTGGGCACTGTGGCAGGTGCCTATAGTCCCAGCTACCTGGGAAGATGAGGCAAGAGGATCACTTGAACCCTGAAGTTTAAGGTTGCTGTGATGCCACGGTACTCTAGCCTGGAAAACAGAATAAAACTCTGTCTTAAAAAAAATAAAAATGAAATTCCCAGCCAGACACAGCCATGTCCACTTATACTACTAGAGCAGTTAATCAGCAAATTCATAAGCTCAATTAGCCTAGAAGACTTCAACAAAGAAGCTTTACAGAGAGAGAATATGAAAAGAGAAGAAATAAAACATCCTGGTGGGCTTCTTGCCATCCTACCCAGTAAGCAATGGGAGGAGGGAGTTAATTTGCTGGTCCTCTTCCACAGGATGATCCAGGGCTGTACATGCAAAGCCCTGGGTCATATACATCACCAGGGCATTATGGAATGTTCCAGAAGCACTCTGTCTTCACTATTTCCAACTTACACCTTTTGCCACATGAGCGGCAATTGCAGTGGACAGCAGAACTTCAGAAACAGTCAGTGTGCAGTGAGGCCATGGCTAAGAGATACCCACTTCTAGAATAACCAACCATTCATAATTGTACAAAGAGTTTTCCTGGCATAGTTAGGAAAGTGTTTTTATCATTGAGAGATATAAAATAAACTGAAAATAAATGTGTAGATGATACAAGCCCACCTATGATTTTTAAAATGCATTTTTAAAAAGGCTAGAAGGAAGTATGTCAAAATATTAACTTTGCCTTTGGCAATTATTTTTAGTTTTCTTACCCTGCTTCTTTATGTAATTGGCAAGCAGTGGGGAGGGGGAGGAGAAGCATCTAAATTTTTTTAGTTCAGCAGAATGTTTGCTAATCCAAAGTTATAATGCAGTGATTTATAAATTAGCAAATACTTCCCCTCTGGTGCACTTTGTTGTGTAAATCCAGATTTTCCATACGTAACATGTACTAAAAAATAAAGTACCCAGGAAATGAAGCAATATCTGTATTTGTTTCAAATGACTAACAAGCAAAAATAAAACTCTGGCCATGATGCCATGGTTTTTAGAAATCAGACATATAATAAGCCACATAGGATGTGGTCTAATAAACCCAAGGAAAGTTTCATTTCCTCTCACCAAAATGGCTAACTCCCTGTTTATGTGACTAGCTTTGCAAATTTAGCAGAAGCCTCTTTTTCCCTTAAATTTATAGGTTGAGAGGTTAATAAGCAAGTAGCAGCTATAAGGCACCCCCTTCTGAAAACACCCACACTCAGAGACACAGACACACAGACATGGACACACAAAAACACACTCACACTCGAAAAATGAAATAAAAACAGGCTCGACACCAGCAAAAGTGTAGCTCAACCAAAAAAATCAGGAAGGACAGGGCAAGGCACCTTACTATATTCCCTAGCCACTGGTCAGGAAAAGCTTACAGAACCCCTGAAGAGGAGGGAAACGAGGAATAAGGGAAGAGTTTGGACAAAGAACTTTTTAAAAGTTTGTTTGCAAGTATTTCCGTGAAAATAGTATTGACTAAGCAATTACAGGAAAAAAACACTTTCTTATCTGAATGCGGTTATGCTACGGGTCACACCCTATTATTGTCACTATTAAACATGTTAATAGCCCCAATGTAATGACTCTGTGTGGCTAGCTTTAAAATGTACATGAATAGCTAACTAGAAAGTGACTCATCCCAGCCCAGGTGGGTATTGACTTTCTTAGTCATATTTACTCAACTGGTCTACCAATCTTCATTCCCTAGAGGACAGATCTTCAAACTAGCTGAACTATAAGGGAAGAGAGAACAGGGACAATGAGCGCTAACTAGGAAAGGAATGGAAGGCATCCCAAATGTTGAAAAGTGTAAAGTAAAAACTTGGATAACCCCTAATTTCCTAACCTACCTAGGAAAGCTGGGTGCAGGACAGGATCAAACCCATTCTCCTCCAAGAAGTGCAAGACGGTAGGAAGGCTCTGAACCAAGAGCCACAGCTTTGGTCTTTGATTAGCAGCAATTGTACAGCTCTCGTGCTTTAGCTGGAGATTTGAAACAAGGTGCTTTATCTCTCTTCTGTTCCTCTCAGTTACCTTATTTGCAAAATGGGAATAATCACAGCACTTTCCTCTTAGGGTTGCTATCAGGTTTTGAAGATTTAAGAGAGGTAAATCCCTCAAAGGTAAGCAGTACCTGGACCGTGGAAAGAGTGTGTTAGAAGTCAAGGGATCTCGGTAGGTACCCAGTGGCGCAGGCCGGCCCAGGATTCCACACTCTCCCAGCCCTTTTACAGATATAGAAATTGTATCACAAAGGGGTGAAGCCCCTTCCCCACAAAGGTGATAGAATGTTCCTAGATTCAAACTTTGTTCTCCTAACTGCCAATCACCCCTAACTGCCACTACACTCCGAAACTATTTCTATCACACCCATGCTAAGGATCAAGTTTTCTTTACACCACTGGGATGTTGCAGTAGTGGGTGCCAGGAATGTTACATACACATTTCCGTTGAAACCTGCAGGGAGAGGGTAACTGAGCCACCCTAGCAGCGCCTGGCCCACCTTGCTGACACACCATCAGGGGTATGATTTCTCAAGAATCCAGCTGTATGCTTGTACCAGCCCACCCCAGCAGCTCTCTCACCAAGCAGCCTCTTTGTATGCATGAACTCAGCTTGGTGCCCATAGCACAGTGGTTATAGAGCTAGTCACATACACCGAGGGTGGTGGGTTTGAACCTGACCCGGCCAGCTAAACAACTACAACAACAATAGCCAGGTGTTGTGGCGGGCGCCTGTAGTCCCAGCCACTCAGGAGGTTGAGGCAAGAGAATCACTTAAGCCCAGAGTTGGAGGTTGCTATGAGCTGTGATGCCACAGCACTCTACCGTGACACTATGTCAAAGGTGACATAGTGAGACTCTTGTCTCAAAAAAAAATGCATGAAGCCCTTCTGCTGACAGGAAAACTGAGGCACAGAGCAGCAGCAAAGGCTTCCTGCACAGCAAGGCCTGCTTGCCCAAGCTGGCTCAGCCTGTAGGTGGAGTCTTTGTACCTGGGCCATTCACAAGTCATGGATTTAGGCCTCCTCCTGGAAACCTGGCATTTGACACTTCCCCAGATGTTTCTCAGTCCTGAGGACAAGGATGAGAAATGCTCAGAGTCACTGGCGCCGGGGATCTAATCAGCTCCTGTGGATCCTGACTTATAAGGAAGAAACCCAATCTTTCTGTTTCATTTTCCTCATACTCCCAATGGGAGCGGGGCCCTCCTTTATCTATGGCCTACCTCCGAGACCAAAGATTAATGAGTCACCATTTGCCAGGCCTTGGTGGGGGAATGGCTATGTTCGTAGTCTTATCATGGACAGTCAGAACGACAGCTATACTTACTATAAGCTGAACCAGGGCAGGACTAGTACAGAAAATGCTTCCCCCAGGTCCTGGCTACTATAGAGAAGAGGGGACCTCCCTGCACTGTCACACCAAGGCCAGTTAAAGGGCTTCATACACGTGCCAGCCTTGGGTAATCAGGTGCCCGCACCAGCCAAGAACAGGTGTGGTCAGAGGCAAGAGACCCAGAGCCTGAAAAGTTTCAAAGACTTCAGAAATATCTTCAGTTTTACTCTTATCTGGCTGAAGAGGAATGGGGAGACCAGAGGCTTTAGACAGGACACCAACTTTAGGGCATGAAATGACTAAAGAGAACTAAGACACGTTACAGTGTAGACAAATATCCCTGATGTGAAAAGTGAAAAAAATACCACTTTTGGTATGTTTTTGAGGGACAATACCACGTTTGCGAAACATTTTGTGAAGTGTATGCACACAAATGACTGGAAGGAAAAGCATCTATTAATAGATAAATATTTTATATATATAATGTAGTATATATAACATAAAGCATATTAAGAGAGTAACAACAGTTAAGAAGAGGACTGGTGTCTGTATTTTCTTCTATGCTCTTCTACACGTCCCCAGGTCTCTTAAGTGACTCTACTGTTTCCTAAACTAGAACAAGCTTTTAAAGGTGACTGATTCGTTGTTTTTTTCTCCATAACGGCAAGATGTACTACTCCATCCTTTGGGGGAGGAATTGTGCTTTCTACCCCGGCACCCCCACATAGCACCCAGCACCCAGTAGGTGCACAGTAAGTGTTGCTTAAAGACAGAGGCTTTCCCGATTGGCTCATAAACAGTCACTTTTCATTTTGAAAGGGCTAACACTAGTACTGAATCATTTGCTGTTTAAATCTAAGAGTTCCTTTAACACTTTTTAATCTGCATTGACTTTTGCTTTTCTGAAGATAAAAACACGTTCTAGATGTTCTTTATTCTTTGGGACTAAGAAGAAATGAATTTGAAGAGATCTGCCACTCCCAAGCACTGAGCAGTGTGGGGTACTGATGCTGTAGCGAATTATTTAAAGGAAATTAACAATGCTTCCTGCCCTTGAGAGCAACATCTGCGAGAAAAGCCATTCACATAGGTAACGTGGCAGAGAAGTGGGTGTATTTCAGAACACTGAATTGTAAAAGAAAATGTCTACGTTCTAATCACTAACAACAACAAGGCGAAGTTGGGGTGGTAACTTCATTTCCCTGGGATTTTCGAGGAGTTCCAGAACTCACTTGCTGGGGGCCCCCATTTAACAGAAGAACATGCGCTTCATGGTTTTTCCCCCTCACCTGGCCTTTGCTGGGCGCGAGGCACCGGAGAGTCAGGGTAGCAGCAGCCTCGCCTCCACCCTCTCCTTATAAACTGGCATTTTATGGTTATGATATCCCTATCAGTGGTCAGCACGCCCAGACATCACGGCACCCGAAATGACAGCAACCCCACAGGAATTCAGGGATCGTGGCAGGCAGGTGGGCCCCACCCCAGTGAGAGGTCATTTGGATGGGCAGAGTCATTTCAGAGCCAGCTCATCTCATCCCCTCGTTCTGCTCCGAGACCTACCTCCACACACCAGGGATCCCCAACCTTTTGTAAGGAGTGGCTCCTTTTCATGTCCCTGAAGAGTTGAGTGCTGACAGTGAAGTCTGAGGGGGGATAGAAGTGCTGACAGTCATGTCCCTGAGTGCAGCAAGGGTGGGGGCTCTGCTGCCAGGAAGAAAGGGGGACAGAGTGAGGCTCGGGAGGGAGGGGGACGCGGTCACCAAGGCACACACAGCCCCCAGCCTGACTTTCTAACCTGGCCCCCATTTCTCCAGAAGCTCCCAACAAGGATTATGGTTCCCAGTAGGAACACAGGACTCTTCCACCTCCCTGCCATTTAGCTTTAGGGTCATCTGAAATGCAACCCCTTCCAAGCAGCCTTTCAATCGAGCCTTCCCGCACCCCACCCCACCCCCGCCACCTAATGGGCTCAGGTGCTCATTCCTCTGGGCCTCTCAGGAGTGGGCCAGCTAACATCTCTCTCAACTTACCTTACTGAATCTTCCACTAGTTCGAAACATATGAAATTATGGTTATTTCTGCCCTATAAAAATGCAAGTACCTACGGTTCCACATCATATCTAAGCTGTTCAGAGATCTGATCTGTCATTTTTCTTTCTTTTTTTTTAAGAGATGGGATCTCACTATGTTGCCCAGCCTGGACTCAAACTCCAGGTCTCACATGATCCTCCTGCCTCAGGGTAGAAACACAGACCACCGTGCCTGGCTGATCTGTCTTAACCAGCACCTTTTCTTCTGCCAGGGCGCAGTCTTTGAGCTGACAGCAAACACCAGAAGCATATGCTGATTTGAACTGCATCGCAGCTGGGGCCCTAGCACAAGAGCAGCCACAGCTTACTGACTGCCCACTCCCTGTGGGGCCCTTGACAGGGGTGTGCTTCTCATTCCAGTAACCCTCACAACCACCCTCTGAGGTAGGTAGTGTCATGCCCATTTCACAGAGGAGGAAACTGACTCAGAGATGGTAAAGAGCATGCCCAAGGTCACACAGCTAGTAAATGGCAGAGGTGAAATGCAGACCTGGTCTCCGTCAACTCTAGAGGGCTACTGTCTAGACCCGTCTGCCTGCCTAGATGTTTCCTGCAGCTCTATAAAAAGGGTAGAGAATTTAGGGCTATAAAGAGCAAACTGTGGTCCAAGAGAAAGGGCTATTTCACAACAAAGAAATATCATTATAATTTTCCTTTAAAAATCTACATAAAGCATGTATGCCTTCTCTACTCCAGTTTTTTGCAGTTTTATATGAGGGAAGATTCCATAAACACTTTTTTCCTCCTATTTCTCAATGTGAGATTGAGGACAACACAACGCTTAACATTGAACGTGTTCTGATTAAGTACGAGGATGGACACAGTGGGTATTGAAGACTTCGAAAGATAGGAAATAGATAAAAACAAAGGACAAACTTATAGAACAGCAGCCACATCCTCCAAAACTAGAACTATCTGGGGCGATGCTGGCTGCAGCTGACCCTGTGTCTAGACTTTGAGAGCCACCAACTGCCACAAGCCCGGAGATCTGCCCCCAGAAAGGGCACCTGGCCACAGAGGAGCACTGCTTCTCCTTCCGGGAGGTCTCTGGTCTTGTCTGGGAGGCACAGCCTCCACCTGCACTTCTCCACGGCGCAGACTTGTAAACAGAAGCGTGAGTCATTCAGCACGCATGAGTCCATTTGAGAGATTGGCCCAATTTTACAACTAAAGTGACCCTACTCTGCCTTGCCACAGCAGTGACTCACCTGACTGCCTTCCATCAAAGGTGACTTGGTTAACACCCCTCAATTGTTTCCAGAAAGAGCTGAGCAACATGAGAGTTTTTGACCATGTCCGCTTGCTTGTTTTCTAACACAATGCTGAGAGCAAAGAGGCAGGGCTCCCACAGCCACGTCCGCCAGAGAAGGAGTCTGGGAAAGAATGGCATCTAAGGTTGCCATCACCTTTGTTATCTGCCATAGCTACTTCCTCCTGGCTGAGACTCTCACAGGGGCTGGTGCCTTATGAGGAAATGCTACCCACACACGGCTCTGTAGAGATCAGCATGTTCTTCCATGCTGGGGGACTTCAGAGCCAATTTGTAGGTCACATCTACCGACCGTCAGGAGCTCCAGGTTTGAACTTGTAGAATTAACCTTACCTTCTACCTTATCTTATGGGGCCTACTCTGCCTTTCTCTCTATTCTAATGTCCTTAACGATTCATTTCCATTCCTCTTACAGAATATAAAGTCTTATAAAACACTTCCAATTTTTCAGGGTATACAGTGCCTTACAAGAAATGGAAAGTAGAAAGTCCTTTTGCTCTATGAGAAGAACTATAGTTCTTTTTATCGTTCTTTCTTTCTTTTGAATCCTCCTTTTAAAAAAACTCTTCCACAGGCCACATAGACCAGGAAGTAGACATCTGCTGTTTTCTGCTCAACATCCACTCGATTTTTCTGGTAACTGCCAAATTATGGAGGAGGCACCACAATGACTCTCCAGCCATGTTGTTTAGTAGAGTGGACCCTACCCCAGCTCCACAAGGTGACAAGTTCATTCAGTCCAAGCCCACTCAGCACACTGCAACCCTTTACTATACACACTTGTTGAGAATCAAGGTCATAGGCTTGTGAGGGAAGATGAGATCTCTCTGGACTTGAATAAGCCCCAGTACAACAAAGCCACCTTGGAGGACACTGAAGCCAAGAACTGGAGGGAAGTGGTATTGGTACATGGGTGCCTGGACCCAGCCATGCCTGATGCCCACTATGTCTGGACTTTTCAGTTATAGTCAATATATTTGTTTTACTCAGGCCATTTTCAATTGAGTTTGGAGGAGAGAGAGAGAGAGGACTGTGGCAGTTTAGTCTGCCCAGACTGATGTCAGTAACTGTCCAACCATGAATAAAGTGGCAATGTGGAAATACTGGAGATACTCCAAAAGAACAAAATGAAGGCCTCATGAATTTCATACTCCTGACATGAAGGGATTGTTACAGGGCAAAGGATTAGAGGAGGCATTTGGTACTTCCTAAAATAAAAAGGAATATAACAGCCAATTTCTAGGAAAGGGGGATAAAGGCCTTCAGCAACCACATACCTGCTAGAACTGCCACCCTATGGGCCCCTCTTCTCCTCTAAAGTCTCCGTAAAAGCCACTGGAGGCAATGACCTATTTAAGATCTTCACGAACACGGGGGACCCAGAAAGTAGAGGCCATGAACATGTACGAGCTAAACACGAACATGTAAGAGCTAAAATCTGCCTCCTCACTTTCTCCAGAAACACCGCCTGTTTATGACAGAGAGTATCGCAAGGTGGGCTTCCTCTGATCCACCTCCAAATAAGAGATAACTCCTCCTGAGTAACTGCCTTCCAGCTGGGACAGAAGTTTTTACCTGCCTTCAGAACTGAACTAAAATATCATCTCTTCCTAGGTCTTGAGCCCATTGGCCTTCCAATGGGAATCATGGCTTCGGTTCTCCTGGCTTTCAAGGCCTTTCGACTCAGACTAGAACCATACCATCAATTCTCTTGGGTCTCCGGCATGCCAGCTGCAGATAATGACTATGCAGATAATGGGATTCCATAATTTTGTGAGCCAATTTTGTACAATAAAATCTCTTTCTCTATATACATACACACACATAGATAATCCTACTGGATCCGTGTCTTTTCTAGGACAACCCTGATACATTTGAGTCATGTTTTTCATGTATTTTGTCCTCTATAGTGAGACAGAAAAAACTATTTGTGGGTCTCTAAAGGAGACCAGAATTCCAAAGTGGAATAAATATTAGAAATC
>NW_003852416.1:8604193-8675132 GCF_000181295.1 Otolemur garnettii
AAAAAAAAAAGAAAGAAAGAAAGAAGAACGTTGACAAAGGCCATTCCTCCGAACAAAGTGAAACAAGCAAAATGGTGCTGTTTCGAAAATTGGTGAGAGGGTAAAATCCTCTTATTTCATCATCACTTTTTCTTGAGTACACACATGTGTATCAACAAGCATGTCAAAAAACAAATAAGCAACAGCAACCATCCAAGCAAACCAATCCCACATACATACACATAGCCTTGCAGAAGGAGTTAAGGTCTTTACAGGTCACACTGATGTGGCTTTAAGCACTATCAATAATTCTCACCTCTGAAGGTGAGGTAACTTTGATGGAAACTAATTACATTTGAAATATGCTGTCAAACTACTTAACACAGAGGCAAAGAAACTATAATCAGGGCCACAGACAAGCTACTATTTTTATCATTAAAGACAAGCCCAGTTCTTCCCCAAACTGGGATGTCCTCATTGCCGTGGCAAACGTATGCAATTACATTTTTCTCATTATTATTATCTGTAAATGTGAGCCTGTGTGACAAAGTGTGTGTGTATGGTCCATGAGCGCACACACACACACACATACACGTGCATGCCTGTGTGCATGTATGTGGAGGCTGGAGGATATTAGTGAATGTGGAGGACGATGCCCCAGAGTCAGAAATAGCAAATGTTCAGGTCCCTTGCCCCTTACTGTGTCCTTATCACTCAGCTGCCCTGCTCAGAGTTGGCAAGAGTTGAAATAGAACCACCAGGGCTCAGCGCCCGTAGCATAGTGGTTACAGTGCCAGCCACATACACCAAGGCTGGCAGGTTCAAAACCGGCCTGGGCCAGCCATACAATAATGACAATAGCAACAAAAAATAGCCAGGCGTTGTGGTGGGCACCTGTAATCCCAGCTACTTGGGAGGCTGAGGCAAGATAATCGAGTTTGAGGTTGGTATGAGCTGTGACACCATGGTACTCGACCCGGGGTGACATAGTGTAACTCTGTCTCCAAAAAAAAAAAAAGGAATCACCAGCCCTGCACCCAAGGGATACAGAAATGAAGTCTACCTTGGACCCAGAGGACTTCAACTTGGTAAGAAAGAGACAAGGATTCAAGAGAGTGAGCACAGGACAAGGCCACCTTTATACTTACCTTTACACAGCGCTGCTCACCCCTCCTCAACCTCCACACAGACACGGCAGGGCCTCTATGTCACTGCCATCACCCCCCCAAACTAGTTGCCATATGAGGGTCGTGGCTCCCAGATGACTTCTAGGGGCCCTGTCCACCTCCAACACGCTCCAACTCTTCGGTGCTGACAGAATACAGGAGGGGGCTCACTAGGTCTTCACTTCTGTAAGTGCAAAAGCACTTGCCTCTATTTCAGTGTGTGGTCATTACATCAGGGCAGGGGACACTTACTGAAGTAAGTTATAGCAAAAAAGAAAAGACAACACAGAGAGAGAGATTTCTTTCACTGAATAAAAGTTCTATGTGACCAAAGAAAAATATCTTAGAAATGTAGCATCACAAATCATAATTTACAGTATCATTTCAAAACGTGCTTATTGGGTAAAATAAAGTTTTGCTAACTTATTTTTTCCTGTTAGGGAAAGGGGAAAATACTGCCTATCAAAAATTGAGAAGCTGGACATGGTGGCACATGCCTATAACCCTGGCAATGTGGGAGGCCAAGGCAGATAGATTGCTTGAGTGCAGGAGTTCGAGACCAGCTCGAACAAGAGCAAGACCCCATCTCTACTAAAAACAACTAACCCAGTGTAGTGGCAAGCACCTGTAGCCCCAGCTACTCGGGAAGCTTGGGCAAGAAGATCACTTGAGGATCGGTGCCTGTGGCTCAAGCGGCTAAGGCGCCAGCCACGTAGACCTGAGCTGGCAGGTTCCAATCCAGCCCAGGCCCACGAAACAACAATGACAGCTGCAACCAAAAAATAGCCGGGCGTTGTGGCAGGCGCCTGTGGTCCCAGCTACTTGGGAGGCAGAGGCAGGAGACTTGCTTGAGCCCAGAAGTTGGAGGTTGCTGTGAGCTGTGATGCCACAGCACTCTACCCAGGGTGACAGCTTGAGGCTCTGTCTCAAAAAAAAAAAAAGAAGAAGACTTGAGGCCAAGAGTTTGAGGTTACTGTGGGCTGTGATGCTAATGGCACTCTACCCAGGGTGACGGAGTGAGACTCTGTCTCAAAAAAAAAAAAAAGCCTTGAGAACTTGAAAATATGATATACTTTTTAAATTATGGTTATCATACACAGAAAAGAAAGAGTATACAAAATAGAGGTTTCTTAGAGACACTAGGATAATGTTTATAAAAATAAAAAGAGTTATTTGGATTAACTATGAACAGAGGAAATGCTTTTAACTTTTTAATTGATATCAACACTGAATCAGCTCTATACATGAAGGTCAAAACCAAGGTGAAGTGGTTAACATTATCCAGACCTGGGACATTAGCCAAGGCATTTAAAAAAAAAGAAAGAAAGAAAGAAAATGAATGAATTTCTAACAGACCCAGCCAGAACACTACGTGAAGCTCTTTCGAAGGCAAACCTACTTCTGGGAGCATCGCGACACGAGCTGACCCAGCTCTTCATGCCCATTTTGTCGCCTGCGAAGTGATGAGGTTCAACTTGGCCTCAAGCAGGTGGAAAGTGGAGTTTCTCCCTGTAACTTTCCTACCCATTATTTCCATATAGAATTCAGAGTCTCCTAGTCTCTCCAGAGAAGCAAATTGCCAGCAAGCTCGTGAAAAACCATGTTCATGGACTAGCTTGACAGGACAGAAGTTGGTACACACGTGTTCAAGCGTAACATACAAAGCCACACACCACACCCAGCGAGGTCTGGCTGTGGAAGAACTTGAAGCAGAAGCTTGAGTCCTAGGACCACAGGCTGCAGAAAGCTTTGTGAATCCAGATAATCAAGTCAACATTACGCTGTGCTTGTAACAAGGGCCTTACTAAAGGGCCGTTCCTTCTCCCAGACAGCCGCTGGGAAGTCGCATCGGCACATGTGTGTACCAGGAGCATCACTGGACACAACTTAGGGGCCACCGGGAGAAGATGTCCTGATCGGGTCCTGTGATGTCTACTAGGCAATCCTCTCCAGAAATCAACATATCACCTATAAAAAGACAGAAAGTAGCTAAAAATAAGACTGAAAGGTATTTAAAACAAGATAAGGCTAAGGGGAATGGCGGGGTGAAGAGGGTCATGAGGACAAGAGAAAGTGTCTAGTCCTCTAGCCTCCACTCAGGAAATTTACATTGCTTTGTTCTGGGAAAAAAAAAGGCAATTTTCTTCAACAGCATCCTTCTCCACTATCAATAGGAATCAAATGTTTTAAGATGCAAATAACAGGTTTCTAGAACAACCCTGGAATTTCTCCTGGAAATGGTTCCGTAATTCACATCTTATTAGCCACAAGAACCCCAATTACATCTCATCTTTTCTCATTTCTACTACCCAATAATTAGCGTTAGATAATAACATACTATTTTCTGCGGATATGTTTCCTAACATCGTCGCATTCCAGAGGCTCTTCATAAACAATTGTGCCTCGTGGGCTAATGTATGAGAAAATGTTACTGAAACCTTCTCAAGGAAGTGTTTACCAAAAAAGGCCATTTTGGCTAAGATATACCATAAATACTAAATAATTGCATTAAAAGGTATTAAATGGAAATGACTTTAATTAAAAAAATTATGAAAGGAAAAATCACATTGGAAGGATATACAGTCAAAAACAATAGGTTCCCACCGGCAGGAGCAGTCTTGATTCCATCTCATTGAAAACGGGAGCACTTATGAGAGAATGTGGTGAAAGCCTCACCAGCTCCATTCAGGGACATCCCCTGGTTCCAAAAATGACACTATCCCCAGTGTATCACACCCACAAGACTCACACTATTACCACTCCAGCCACTTTACTCAGGGTAGACACAACCTGGGCCAACTGCTTTGTTATTAATTATCTTAGTATTCGGGATTTGAGATTTCTCAGCCTGAGAAGTTAGTTAGAATCATGGCATAAAAAGTACAGGGTCTGGGCTGAATTATCTCCTGTACCACCCAAGACTCTGGCTATTTCCTGCTCCAAACATTTATATCTTCATTAGTAAAAATCAGATTACAGAGGACTTTTGAGAGGAAGAAAAAATCCCAAAATTGTGTGTGGTATGTGTGCATGTATGTGTACGTGTGTGTGTGTGTGTGTGTGTGTACACACAAAGGCATGAGATTCAGTACACAGGTGAATTAGAGGCATCGCCTTCTCCCGTCCTGATCCCTTTTCTTACTACCAATAAATAGAAGGGTCCACCTTCCCAAACTCACAGCCCAGAATAAAAATAATTGGACTGGCCAGGCCCCATGGCTCACGCCTATGATCCTAGCGCTGTGGGAGGCTGAGACGGGTGGATAGCCTGAGCTCAGGAGTTCAAAACCAGCCTGAGCAAGACTAAGACCCAGGTCTACTAAAAATAGAAAAACTGAGGAAAGAGGATGACTTGAGCCCAAGAGCTTGAGGATGCTGTGAGCTACGCTGCCACAGCACTGTACCCAGGGTGACAGAGTGATACCCTGTCTTAAAAAAAAATAAAATAAAATGGACCTACATTGTCACTGGGAGGTAAACAGTTTCAGGGGGCCGAGCACACCCTGCCTTGTGAAACAAAAATTATCTTCACGTGGGTATATAACGTGTAACCAGTAAAGAAAGACACTCAGGTTTTCCTCAAAAACTTTTTCCTCAAAGTACTTAAAGAGACATTAACAAGAAAAACGGGGGCGGGGGGGGCCGCGATCAGAACTGACCACAAAGCAGTTGACCCCAGTGGGCCTACCCTGGGCAGAGAAACTGCCTTCAGCCACGTCAACCAT
This sequence comes from Otolemur garnettii, assembly GCF_000181295.1. Taxonomy (NCBI): domain Eukaryota; kingdom Metazoa; phylum Chordata; class Mammalia; order Primates; family Galagidae; genus Otolemur; species Otolemur garnettii. Next base: position 8,609,064 of record NW_003852416.1, read on the forward strand.
AATGCAGGCAGGGGTCAGTGGCAAATCTGGACAAGCCAATTTTCCTATCTCCAGAATGTAAACATACCTGGACTTCTTAATATTCACAACAGATAAAAACAACAACTAAACAGTAGGGAATAAAAAAGCCAAACACAAAACAATGCAAACCCCCCAGGCTGGGAACAACATCGCCTGATCCCAATCTGAGAGCTGCCATCTAACTGATGACCAGAGTTTCAAGGGTCACCAACCAGAGTGGAAAGAAAATGGAGATGAGGCCGATAGCGCCCCAGCACAGGCATGCTGGAACCCCTGGAGATAATGTCTTAGTCCTAAGCCAATTTACAGAAAGAGCACGAGTGACTAGAAAGAATCACTAGTTTTATTGATTAAAAGTCTTTCGTACTTCAGGAAGAACACAAATTCTAAAGTCATCTTCGTCCGAAGTTTGGTTCCAGGTGGAGTCACAGACTCAGTAATCTTTGCCTCCGTCATAGTCATGGTCATAAATACTTAAAAAAAAAAAAGAGGGGGATAGTTTTGATAGCTAAAACAAAGAGCTAATTTAGTATTTTTTAAATTCTGGAGTTTACTATCAATGGATGAATGGGTTAATGAAATACAGTCGATCCATGTAATGGAATATTACTCAGCCATAAACAGAAATGAAGTATGGACACAAGCTACAACATGGGCAAACCTTGAAGGCGTTATGTTAAGGAAAGAAGCCAGTCACGGAGGACTACAAGTTATATAATTCCACATACGTACCAAATACCCAGAATAGGCAAATCCGCGCAACCAGAAAATGGACTGATGGTCACACAGGGCATCAGGGGTGGGGGAGGGTGCTAGAGAGTGATTGCTGATGTGTACAGGGTATCTTCTGGGGTGATGAAAATGTTCTAAAATTTTGATAATGGTTGCACAAGTCTGTAAATGTACTAAAAACCACTGACTTGTTACTCTTTAAAAGGGCAAACTGCGTGATAGTGATTAAACTTTTTTTTTAACCAAGGAGCTTAAACTGGCATGATTGCCACTATCTTATCTCTTGTGTAACTGCTTTTTATTTTAATTCTGAGCACCTTTTATCAGAAAAGAATGTATGACTCTGGGAAACGGGCAGAATAAGAATAATTATTCCCATTTTATAGGAAGCAGAGGTCCAAAGAGCTTCTGTTTTCTTTCCACCAGCTGGCTGGGCTTCTGCAGGACACAGAGAACAGTGTAAACTGTGGGAACGGTCCACAGGCCTTGTCCTTCCCCAAATCAGGGATGATGGCTAGCTCTTGCCAGATGTCTAGAAATTTACACAGTTGGGTCATACAGACACAGTAAGGACAAAGGACATTGAACAATGGCAGCTGGGTTCCTGGAATGCTATTCTTAATAGCACAAAATTCAGGTTAAACAATTTAGCTAAAAAAGCAGGGGATGGGGTAGAACCTCTTTAGTTGATATCTGGTGGGGTGAAAATACACCCAATTAGACGTGTCCGTATAATTTTCACATCAAACATCCTCTGCTCTGTGAAAGGCAACTAATGGCACAGCCTGCTAGGGATTTTCCCAAGTTTTCAGGAGCAGTGACAGCCCTCTTCAACAAAGCCATTTAACATAACAGAAGGTTAAAGTGGGAACCACAAACACTTGCTTTTCTTAATTTACACCTTTCATTTACTTCCCCAGAAATGTCATGGAAGAGCCATGAAATCTGCGATGTACTGTCAGAAGACGGTCCCTTTTAAGAAACGGGATTCAGAAAGCAAGATGTGAATCCTAGAAGGTAACCTGGAGCTGTAGCTTTAATAACAACAACAACAAAACGTTTTAGTATCCTAAGAAGCAAGATGATTTTGGCTTGGGTCTCTCGCTTAAAAAAAGAAAGAAAGAAAGATTGTTAGGTAAGTGAAAAACTAGGATTTTGAGAAATGCAAATGTAATAACTTTGTATTATCTTTTCTGCTACCAGTTAGAAAGAATCTAAACCCGCTGCAGGGCCACAGCAAACAAAATACAGCTCACAGGGAGCTACCACTTACACCAGACCTTTTGCAGCATGAGAAGCTACTTTTATAAAATTGTGTAAGAATACCTTAGTAAACCACTGAGATTATTTTTAAGCACATAAAATAATTAGCCACTTGAGGGAAAGACAACTTAAAACATACATTTGCAAAATGGTTTGTCATTTATTTTTAAAAAATTTTTTCCTGGCAGGAGAGGAGGAAGGGGTTGGGTAAGTTCCCACCCAACCCACTGCACGGGACTATGGCACACTTCTCCGGTGAAGGACATAACCACAACTTAGATTTTTAACCTTCTCAAAGGAAGCTATGTAACCTAATCGTATGTATTAATCTGAAATCAAGGAAAAATTTTCCTTTTTTAGTCTATTCTTTAGTTGCCCAATAAACACATTGAAGCAGCTTCTAAAGCCCAGCACTGATGACATCATGATGACATGTTGCGGTGGGGGCTGCCCAAGAAACACCCCTGGCCTTTGTCCACTAGATGATAGCAACACTCCCCACCCAACTGTGAGACAACCAGAGTCCTGAGGTCTCCAGGGAAACAAAATCACCGTAACTGAAAACCTATAGTGGCTCACACCTGTAATCCCAGCACTCTGAGAGGCTGAGGGTGATGGATTCCTTGAGCTCTGAAGTTCAAGACCAGCCTGAGCAAGAGAGCGACCACCTCCCCTCTATCTATACTAAAAATAGAAAAACTAGCTGGGCATCATGGCACTTGCCTGTAGTCCCAACTACTTGGGAGGCTGAGGAGAGAGGACAGCTCAACTCCAAGAGTCTGAGGTTACTATGAGCTATGATAATGGCACTTTACCCAGGGAGACAGAGTGAGACTCCGTCTTTAAAAACAAAACAAAAAAGCACCACTGAGTTAAAGGTAACTGGTCTAAAATTTGTCCCATGACAGGGTCAAACACAAGCCCACCCTTCAAAGGTGCTTGGGATCACTGCAGTAGCCAGCAGCAACACCAAAACAATCAAATCCATATCCTCTCAAAATACAGCAATGGTATAAAGATGTCATGAGCTCCCCAATGACTAGTGTGTAGCCTTTCACAAGGTGCCAAGGTCCCACATAGCCCCACTGGTCTTGTAAGTGTCCCTAATACTGTAATATACAAATGTACCAAGTGATAGAATTGGTACTAGCATGATAAGTATGTCTAAGGATAAGAATGGTGGAGAGATTCCAAATGTGTTTCAGTCTCATTAAAATCATACAGCTTTGGCTCGGCACCTGTGGCTCACATGGCTAAGGCGCCAGCCACATACACCTGAGCTAGAGGGTTCGAATCCAGCCCGGGCCCGCCAAACAACAATGATGGCTGCAACCAAAAAATAGCCAGGCATTGTGGCCGGCGCCTGTAGTCCCAGCTACTTGGGAGGCAGAGGCAGGAGACTTGCTTGAGCCCAGGAGTTGGAGGTTGCTGTGAGCTATGATGCCATAGCACTCTACCCAGGGTGACAGCTTGAGGCTCTGTCTCAAAAAAAAAAAAAAAAATCATACAGCTTTACCAATCTGCTAAAAGCTAATCAGTAACAGCTAGCCCCAATCACTCGACTTTCCATCTACCCTCTTTCTGGAGTGTGCATGTGTTGGTGGTGAGGAGGGGACTGGTGGTAACAAATTGGCAAAACAATGATCTTTTAATCTACAATCTCCTTTTAAAAAGAATCTAAAGTACAAAACAATAAATTAAGCCCAAGTCTAATTCATATATCCAGAATGTTCTGCATAAAGTGGGTCCGAGTATGTCAAGATCCAGTCTGATATGTGTGCTCAAGGAAGAAAGGTGCCAGCCTCAACACCCTTGCTGACCTTTGGCGTGTTAGTCAGCCTGCGTCCACCCTCTAAGCCACCCAGGGTAAGCACGCCTCTGTTGACCAGCCACAGCCAGCTCACCAGCAATGAAGAGTCAACAGCAGTGCCGGATGCGGGTGGGCAAAGCCCAGACCCAGCGCACGACCCTGATGCCTCTTTTACACAGCAGAGAAATGCTATAACGTATCATCAGTCCTGGGGTGTGGTTTGTTTTCTGGACGCCGAGCCAGCTACTCGCACTGGGAGCCGTCCTGGCCACAAGGATGGGCGGCGGGCGGCAGGGCCTGGCAGTCTGGTGTGGTGAGTCACGCTGACGCCCGCAGGTTGGAAAGTGAATGCAAACGGGAGCGGGAAGCAGTTCTGCAGGGAGGGATCCAGACTGTCTTGTGACCCTTTGAAATCCAAACACTTTCAAAGTCATCCAAACCAAGGTGTTCAGGGTCCACCATCACCAAGATGATAAAAACTCAAACAGTTCCTTCTCTGAAGGACCCAAGTCAGGAAAGGTGTTTGTGAGTTCCCCCTGTGGTCAGAGCTACAGAGAAGACACTTGGCTAAAATCGAGGGGTGGTGCAGGTGCCCAGCTGCTGAGCACCTCTATCTCACACACACGACCAGCCGGCTCTGCTCTGTGCAAACTCAGATGGCCACCAGCATCCGGGGGTCACTTACACCCCAGGGACACAAACCATTTAGGTCAGCGGTTCTCAACCTGTGGGTCACGACCCACAGGAACTATATTAAAGGACCGAGGTATTAGGAAGATCACTGGTTTAGGTGCTCTAGCTGGGGGCCAGGTTCATTGCTTAGCATCTAATGTCAGGATTTATTAAGAAACATGGTCTTCACATTTTCACTTAAGACAAAGGCCTCAGGCCTACTCCATCACTCAGGCTGCTGCTTCTTTCTGTTCTTCCCAAAAGGTAGGGGAGAAATAACAGATCCAGGGAGATGGGGTGAAGAGTCAGGCTACGCAGCATCCCACGAAATTACCTGTTCTCACCATAAATAAAAACTTCTCCTGGCTTGGCACTTATAGCTCACTGAGTAGGGCGCCGGCCACCTGCACCACAGCTGGTGGGTTCAAGGCTGGCCCAGGCCTGCTAAACAACAATGACAACTACAACCAAAAAATAGCTGGGTGCCTGTAGTCCTAGCTACTTGGGAGGCTGAGGCAAGAGAATCGCTTAAGCCTAAGAGTTTGAGGTTGCTGTGAGCTGTGACGCCAAGGCACTCTATGAAGGGCAACATAGTGAGACTCTGTCTCAAAAAAAAAAAAAAAAAAAAAAAACTTCTCGTATTTCACTCCAGTTTACCAAGCATGATCAAGATCAGTGTTGGATCCTTCTATTTCAGTAGTTTAAAAGCAAGTAAATAATTTGAAAACTACCCCCTCCACTTTTATAAAGAACAATTTGTCAGATTTCTCCTGGGAGGGCATTCCTAATGACCACGTGCACCAATGATTTCGACTTACTCCAGCCCTGACCTGGAGGAACCCGCTCATTCGGGAACGTCCCCCATGGAGCCACACCAATGTGACCTGCCTGACAGTGTTTGCACCATCCTCACTGTGCCAGGCTGGTGAGGACAACCCCCCGCTGGACAGGCCGTGAGCCTGGTGGCAGCCAGCTCATACACAGCCTGCCCCGCCTGCCCCTTCGGCTCAGCTCAGTTTCAGTCCCGGCACTAGGAAGCTTTGGTCCTGTGCCCAGTCCCAACGCTGATAACATTCCCTACAGCTGCTGCCCAAACAAAAAAAGTAAAGGATTCCTGCCCTGCAGAGTGTGAACTGGGAGGGTGAGAAGAAAGACAAGAAGGGGAGCAGTTTCCTGAAACTCCCCTGGAATTGCCTTGAGCCATCACGGGCATCACACTGGTACCAAATCTCTGTCTGTCTGTCCTAGGATCCCAAGGACAGATCCTCAAGCTTCTCCTACCCCAGTGCACCCCCCCCCCAAAGCATGAACTCTCCCGTGTCCCCTTGCAGCATTGAACCCTCGGCCTGCCAACACTGAAATCACCAGGTACTAAAAAGGAGATATCCTTTTGTCCTAGATCCCGGCAAACATTCTACCACAAAATCTTACTCAAAAAGTCCACCCGGGGTTTCTACCTTCTGGCTTCCTGTAGCAAAGAGGGGATTGAAGCAGAGTGGAGGGAAGCAAGACAACACTGACTCTCAGAAGGCCGAGAGGCCGCCTGGGTTGAGTTTTCATTAAAAATTCCTCAGTTTGCCTAGTGAAAGAAGTCAGTTACAGAGACACGAAATGTTGCGAATAGTTAAATCCACAGAAACAGAAAAGGTAGTAGTGGTTGCCTAGGACAGGGGGAGTCGGGGGAAATGGGGAATAGCTACGGGGGGGGGGGCAGGGAGAGGGTGCGGGGCGGTGATGAAACTGTTCTACAACTGACCGTGGTTGTGTCTGCACAACTCCTGAAAATACGACCACCATTCAATTGTACACTTTCAATGGATGGATTGTATGCATGTGGACTGTACTCAGTAAAGCTGGTATTTAAAAAAAGAAGAAGGTTTCTTGCTTAGCCATGGAAAATAAGCTCATATGCTCCCCTGGCTGAGTCTCCTTTCAATGTCACCTCTCAGGCTAGCAGTAAAGATCGACTGGGAAGTCCTCCGAAAGTACTCGAGTAACTTGCTGGAGACTCAGAACCTCACATGAGGAGAAGGTCGTGCAGATCGCATCTAAAGATGCACGTGAAGAGCCTCACACAGCCTCACCCAGTTCAGCAGACGAACCACAGCAAGCTCCAGGGAAAATACTGAGATCACATCAGACTGTCCACAACTAGTCCTAACTCAGAATACACGGGAGAAGAGAGGAAACAAACATCGACCACCTAACAGATACCAGACAAAGGGCTGAGAACTGTGTGCCACTCGTTAATGGAAAATTAAATTAATTAATAATTTGTTAAGAGGCTGACTCCTGCTAACTCCCCCGGCGATCTCTCTGACGCCAACTAATCATGTGATCTAGGAAGCCATCATCCTCTGCAGCTCACCTGCACATTCTTCCTACTAGTATTCCAGAATATCTGGTTTCACAAGGGAATCTCAACCAGGTTGACTAATCAGCCCATGCAGATCTCACCTTTAACAAGCAAGGCTGACACTTGACCCAGATGCCCTCAGTGAATGCGCTGAATACCGACTAGGGACACAGTCCCTCGACAGGCAGAAGGCCAGACGGCTCTACTCCTTTCCCCTATCTCCCAATTCCATTTCTAAATGATGTCTGAGTATGAGTGGTTCTTCAGATGGCCCCCAGCACATCCTTAGGGAAGGTGTCTTGGACTTCAGCAAGCAGAAAACAACAGCCTTCTTATAGACACACTTGCGCCGTCTGAGTTAGACACGGCATTCCTAGTGCCCACCACCCCCACCATCCCATGCTTAGGGAGTCTACCCCACCCAGGGCCCCTCTAAGAAGTGACCAGCCCTAGGCTTCCCTTTCTGAACTGTGTGACAGCTCTCCCTGCTAACTGGAGCAGAACGCACTGCCCGAGGACAGCCAGCCCAAGGCTGGATGGCAGTGAGTGAGGCTGCCTGGCACAAACACCCCACTGGGGCCAATGGAATGGGGCCAATTCTCCTTCCTGGTTAACTGGGAGCTAGAAGAAGGATTGGGTGTCAAAGGTAAAGGGCTATAGGGGACAGTCCAGAAGGTAGGAAGGGGCCAAGGTGACACAGAAATGGTGCTGTGGAGGTCCCTCAAACAGCCTGGGGCCAGGATAGTGCCGTACTTTCAGACTTCTTTTCCCTACCTCCCAATTCCATTTCTAAATAATGGAACATCCAGCGACCCCCGTCTAGTGTCTGGCTTCTGGTGGTTGAAGATCCTGGCGTTATGTCCCTGTGAAGCCCGATGCCACGCAGACAGTCTCTCTTTCTTGACTCTCCATGTGTACTCTTATCAGAAACTCCAAGTGACGCACAGGAACCCAGCCCAGTGCCCCTGCTCCCTACAGGCCCTGCCCAGCACCCTGGCTCACCCACAGGTTTCTGGGTAATCACACCTTTCAGGTGGGCCGATCGTCAGCTAGGAGGTAAACAAGTGGCCAAGCGAGAGTCCTCAGACAGCTGTGGACAGTGAGCAAAAGCAAGAAGAAATGAGGCGTGGAAGCCAAAAAACAGTTTGGTCCAGAATGTTAGGCTATTTTGTCCAGTCAGAGCACTCTGCCCAAAATGGGTAGTTGGTATAAGCTTCATTAGCCATTTTTTTTAAGGTTAAAGAAAGAAAAAAACAGCCCAGGACAGGTGGCTCATGCCTATAATCCCACCACGTTGGGAGGCCAAGGTAGGAGAACTGCTTTAGGCCAGTAATCAATCTGGGCAATACTGAGATGCTATCTCTACCAAAAACATTTTTTTAATTAGCTGGGTGCACACCTGTAGTCCCAGCTACTTGGGAGGCTGAGGCAGAAAGATCACTGCGCCCACAGGCTATAATCCTGCCACTGCAGTCTAGCCTGGGCAGCAACGCAAGACCTTAGCTCTTAAATTAAAAAAAAGTTTTGAAAGCAACTTCAGAATCTAACTGAAGTCCTAACAAAGTTATAGTAAATGTCATGAAGAAGGAAAGACTTGTACCTGGTTAAAGACGCTTTTACGCTTTTATGGGGTAGAGAAGAAAACAATAGGAAAATCTTGGTTCTCAGAGATTACTGGCCATTTCCCATCTTGTAGTTACAGCCCAGAAAAGGCAAATCACTGAACCTCTAAGTTTCCAAGCTCTAAGGGACCATAAAGGATCGTACATAACACTCCCCCACTAATTTTTTTTTTTTAAACCTTGAGGTAAGGCACGCTGAGATTTGCTCAGGGTCACATGGCAAGTTTCTGATTGGGCTGGACCAAGACTCGGGACCCCTGGTTCTGAGCCTGGGTGCCATTCCTTTATGGTCTGGAATTTAGCTTTTAGCGCACTGGAAGTTTCTTTGAAATCTAAACATAATTTTATCAAAAGCTTAACACTGCTTCTTATGAAATCTTAACAAAAATACTACTTCACAGACACATCACGAGAGAGCCCTGGCAACAGGAAAAATTATGGCTGAGAGATTCGGGGGTGGGGGGCAAGAGTTACAAAGAGGTTTGTGGATAATAAAATAACTTCCAACCCAAACTGACTCACATTTAGAAGTCCAGATCCAATTAATTTGACATAAGTCAATTCTGCACTGTAGTCCAAGCGTTTGAAAATTTACTTTGGGTTGAGTATTACCAGAAAATTCTTCTGCCAGTGGTCTGCAGTTCATTTCTTTGTATGACAACTTCAGCGTCCAGAACGCCAGTCCTCCTGGAGCCCATCCTACAGGCTCTTAGCTGGTGGATTTAGTTCAAGGTCGCCCAAGTATATATCATTGTCCAATTCACATAATATGTTAATAACCATGCACTATTATGTTGATTTATTCAAAACCGCTCACAGCAGAAATGCATATGCTTTGGGCTGTTCTTAACTGTATGTTCAAATGCATCACACTTAAAGTAAGGTTCATGTGCAGCTGCCCATTCTTCCCGACAGAATGCACGAGAACAGCAGTACATTAAATGCTCAAATATCACCTTCTGAAGAAGCCTGTGTATTCATTGTTCCCATTCACGCTGCAGCCTAACTCCTCCCAATGGAGTGATGGGCTAAGGAGGGCTTGGAATGTGGACGTGTTTTCCATAGTGTGCTTACAGAAAAGCAAGCTGCAGGGTGACCCAGCCTCATCATCCAGCAATTACCAGCAACTCTCTGTAATGGTCAAAAACAATGCGGAAACTTGCAACTGCAGAATCTTCCTTAATAGAATCCTGCAGGATGCAAGTCGGTATGATTTTCTAAGTGCTGACCTCTGGCACATCCATGCCTAGTGACTCTGGTTTGCTGTTTTGTTTGTTCTTTTCAGCACAGCTGAAAAATGTGATCCACATAGATTCTACACCCAATTGTGCCCAAAAGTGGGTTTGAAAGCCTTTTATGTTGCATCCATTTGAAGTTTTAGACCTCCAAACAGTACAGTTTCTACTCAAATTATATACACACACAGGCATTACTGCCTTCATTCTAAGACTCACCTGGTTTCTACATGTTAACATGGCTGAAATTTTGTTGCATATGATAAGTAGATAAATTTAATATAGTAGTGCTTCTTTTCTCCCTGAAAATCTGTTATGAGATTAAAAGCACATCTTACAAATGACAGAATTTAGAAAACAAGGCGTTGCAAACCATAAATCTCATGCTCCTTGAATCATGTGCTTCTCTGGCTGTTTTTTGCCTTCATGCACTGACACAAACCAAATAATAAGAATTGTCACAGCCTCATACTGATGCAAAAAGACTATGATTTCCAGAACACTCCCAAGTATTAACAGCACCCTCCTAAAGATTGAACAAGGCAACACATTCTGTTTGAAAAGAGTTTCTATATCCATCAGATCATCTGACACTTGCAACATCTTTTTCTAACTACCACCCATGAGGGAGGCAGTTACTATGCTTTCCCTTATAGGGACACTCATAAATGCTGAAGCTTACGTCACTAAGTCAGAGTGAAAACCAAAACCTGTCCATCTCCAAAACCAGAGCTCTAACCACCAGGCAACACCGTTCTGCCCTCTTTGGAGCCACAGATACCCCCGTTCTTTACAGAGTAAGAAACCGAGGCTCCACACAAAGCTATTAATACAAAATTCCGCAGCAGCAAGAGGAGAAGCCAAATAAATACTGGGTGAGTTGTGTGAATTTGGAGGCAGGAAATGCTTTCTCCCCTACACTAAACAAAAATAAGGTACTATTCCAAATAGCAACCACAGGATACACTCACGCCATGAGTATTTGGGACCGTGTCTCCATCTATTAGAACAGGTCCATGAGTGTGTCCTATCTCTGCCCTTCACGCTGCCCTGGGGTCTGGATACTGCACTTCAAACTTCTACACAGGAGACACCCAAAACAGGCCTTTTGCCTACTCATGAGGTTGCTGCCGCACGTAGGCCATACTAAACACCCCACCGGGTTCCAGAAAGAGCAGCTGGTTCCAAAGTGCACACAGCGTCTGGAAGCTGGAGCTCTGCTTGGCCTAACTTCCCCGGTTGCAGTTCAAGGAGAGGTGGGTGCCGGAAGCTGGTTGGACTCCCTTTTCCATTCTGCAGAAAGGGATGATCCTGCCATCCTCTGCACAGAGCTTTCCAGTCGCTAGGTAAACATGCATGGAAGTGGGAACGCAGAACATCATTTACGTCGGTGGTCACTGCAAGGAACAATGGCAGTAAACAAGCTCGGCTGCGTGGCCGAATACTCAACAAGTCTGGCTAGACACTTGTACTTTGGCTGAAAAATCTATGAGCCGGCCCAAGGAGAAGAAGAAATTTCATTTTAAGGGATGACAAAATATTTTCCCAGGCCCTCATCAGCTGCTTCATTAGTGCTTGCCTTATTTGGGGAAAAAGAAACCCGGCTGAAGCATCCGTGGTAGTTTTCTATGCTGTGAACCGGCAATGTTTTGGAACAAAAAAGCAACTTTTGCACAAGGGTACTTATGGCATCATTATCACATTTTCCAAGCCTGGCTACGGTGCGTGCCAGGTAAAGGAGGAGACGGCTGAAAACAGTAGTACCTTCACTGGCCGCAGGGCTGAAACAAGAGGGCTTTAGAATAAATCTAGGTCCGTGTGCACATTTATGGCAAAGTAACCCACGTGCATTTACCTTATAAAAGTGTTACAGGTAGGCATACTTATGTAATTTATTTAATGTTTTCTAACATCCATGCTTACTTGGGTTTCATACAATTTATTAAGTTTTTCAGTCTGGCCTACAGAAAGGAGAAAAACAGAAGCAGATGTGAGCCTCTAACCTGCATTTAAATGTTCACCAACCTCCCGCGAAGCATGGGACCAGCTGGTAAATACCTCTGTGGCCGCGGCTTGGGGCCCAGTGTGCCCCCGTGTGCCCCAGGCCCACCCTCTCACCCAGAGGAGGCTTATCCCAGACAGGTAGTAGGGTCCTTGCAGCTGGCCTGAGTCAAAGAACGAAAATCTCAAGCAAGAAAAGCTTGAAACCTGGTTGGGAGCTTGCGAGATTTCCCAAAGGAAGCAGTCCCTCTTCAAGAGAAGACACCAGGCAGACTCCAGCAAGCTCTTAACAATTTCCCCTAATAGCAAGGAATGCCTCCCCTTCCTCCCAGAAGTTCCTTAGCTTTGTCTATTTCAGGGGCCCCATGGTCTTTAAGGAGCTCCACTGAACCTGCCTCAATAACATATAATTCACCCAACCCACAAAACGCACGCTCCACTGTGTGCACCACACGCTTCCACGTGCACACTCTGCTCCACTGTCTAATCTTCCCCGTGCTTGGCCCTTCAGAAAATATAATATTTACCAAACCTCCTGGCAGGTTTCCCTTTTCCTAAATAAAAACTCTTTCTTGGCCCCCCCTTTCCTCTCTATTTCTTTTTCCACCCTCCTCAGCTTCTTAGGAAAGGCCCAGAATCAGCCATTGGGGGACTGGGGGGAGAGGGATCTCAAAAGAAGTGAGCCAGGAGGACAAGAAGGACTAGTGACAGCTTCAGATACCAGAAGCAAAATAGCATCCTGTCCACGGTCAAGCTTCCTTTGGCCCAGGAAGCTCACTCGCCCTCCTCAGCCCACCAAGCTCCCATCTCCTCTCCCTCCCTCCATCCCTCAGAGCAGTCCACATCCCAGGGCCATTTCAGTCTCATCCCACTCACCAACACACACAGCACTGTGAAATGTCATTTGTTCCTCATTTAAGAAACAGGGAGGTGGCTCGGTGCCCCATAGCACAGTGGATGTTGCACCAGCCACATACACCAAGGCTGGTGGGTTCAAACCCAGTCCAGGCTGGCTAAATAATGACAACTGCAACAACAACAACAAAAATAGCCAGGCATTGTGGCGAGCACCTGTAATCCCAGCTACTTGGGAGGCTGAGGCGAGAGAATTGCTTAAGCCCAAGAGTTTGAGGTTGCTGTGAGCAGTGACACCACAGCACTCTACTGAGGGCAACACAGTGAGACTCTTGTCTCAAAAAAAAAAAAAAAAAAAGAAAGAAAGAAAGAAACGGGGAGGAAACAGGGGGCATGTTCTTTGGACAGGCATAAAAACCACAGCCACTTAGTCCGGTTTGGGGCCCCAAAGCAAGGACTGTCAGAGGGGAGGCTTATTAATAAATATACGCATGAGCCTATTACCATCAGAGGATATTTCTCTCTAAAGTCACATTTATATCCCCGAAGACCACACCCCAAGGACATAAGACACGGTGTAGACGTTGGGGAGGGGAGGTTACGTCATGAGCTTAGAGCTATTCTTGACGCTGGGCTTAGGAGGGCCACCCCCAGAGAATACAGGAACTGTGTGACTTTACAACAAAAACACTGTCCTGTTTGCAGGTGTCATGGTCAAGCAGGGGGGAGAGAACTGGAACAAAGGTTTCCAGGGTTGGAGTTCATTAACTATATTGTTTTCCCTAATTCATGCATAGTCCCCCCCCCCAAAAAAAATTATTTATGATTTATGTGTATCTATAAACACATGTGAACACACTCTCTCTACCTTTGTGGCTGGTGATGTTTAGGACAAAAGCATCATATCCAATTTATGAATCAGTCTTTGGTAACAGAGGGTTCAAAATGAACCCCCAGGCCAGAAACCCCCAGGGGATTGTAAATAAACAGACCATAAGCCCTGACCTCCAGGTTCAACACCTTCCCAGGCTTTTATTAAGACACCTATGGACCCATAACAGGGTTGAATTTTACCTAGCCGGCAAAAACTAAGTAAATAGGCTCGAAAAACTAAACTTTCTCTTAACCAGGATCGGCTTATATCCTCACTTGTACCCCATCCCCCATAAGAGAGACAGGGAAATAATAAAAATGTACAGTGGCCATAAAAGAACCACACAAGAGGCTCGGCGCCTATAGCTCAACCGGCTAAGGCGCCAGCCACGTACACCTAAGGTGGCGGGTTCGAATCCCCAGCCCGGACCCGCCAAACAACAATGACAGCTGCAACCAAAAAATAGCCAGGCGTTGTGGCGGGCGCCTGTGGTCCCAGCTACTTGGGAGGCGGAGGCAGGAGACTCGCTTGAGCCCAGGAGTTGGAGGTTGCTGTGAGCTGTAATGCCACGGCACTCTACCCAGGGGGACAGCTTGAGGCTCTGTCTCAAAAAAAAAAAAAAAAAAAAAGAACCACACAAGAAAGAAATGTGACCAAGAGCAGCAAAGACACCCCCCCCCATGAGGAAAATGTTAACTTGTATCCTACTAGGTGAGACCTAAGCTAAGATTTTGGGGAAATGTGATGTCCCTAAAACATGATGTCCGTTTTCTCATGGCTAATAGGGATATACCTTGTGAGCATCTGGGAACAGAGAGATAAGTTAGGAACTAAGGAGCTTCCAGTGTTGGGGAAGGCAGCCAGTTTCAAGACGCTGTGGTTCAGAGGGAGTGGAGAAGGTCAGGCAGAACACACCAGAGGCAGAGAAAGGCCTTCTGCAGGTGGCTCCAGACTTTGGCCTTGGAAGAGGCGATAAAGGATGGATTGAGTGGCTCAGGATCAGTCATCTTCATACAATACAATGAATTTCTTCCACAGTCATAAAATCTCTACTGAACAATATGTCCAAATTATTCCAGCCATAATGTAAATTTAAACTTCTGTTCTCTGTGCCCTCCCCCAACCCTAGCAAAAGTTTACCAAGAGAAATCGCCTTGCCTTATGTTAACAACCAAATAAACAGATGTAGAATGACTTTTTGCCTTTTTCCTCTGATTTCTGACTGCTTCTAAAGCTCTCTTTGCTTGTAATTCACTAAGGAAATTCTTTTAGAAACATCTTTTAGGTCCTAAGAAGGAAGAGACTAAAAATACTAAGACTCTGGAGAGGGCAGGTATTGCCAACTTTTAACTCTCAACCTGCTAGTGCCATTTGGCAGAGAACAACCTGGGAATTCCCTTTGTGGAGAGAAAGATCAGAACGTGAATGGTGCAGTTCCAGGGGAGGATCAATAACCGTCAGAGGCAAAAAGGGAGAAGAAGCAGGTACTTAATTCACTGCCCTTTCATCTTAATGGAGGAGCAAATTTCCTAGGTGACATAGCCCCCATCCCTCCCCTCCACAGTCTGGTTCCAGCAGGACTGAAATATTTGTGATGTGGACACGCCCTCACTAACATCTGCAACAGTTATCACAAATATACCCATTCATATCTAGACCTAAGAGAGAAACTGGAGACTGAACTTTCACAAGACCCTGGGGAAATTAATCCACCTTGGCAGAGTTTAACCTGCTCCCTGAAATTAAGGAAATGTGCAGGAAAGCTGCAGTCTTATCTACGGAGCGTCCCAACTTAAGGACAAGCAGGTCTCCGCATGGACACCGCACCCTTGAATACACTCTGTCCCAGAAAGGCAGGCAGAAGGGCTGGAATCCATGAGAGCTCTTCCCTAAAATGACCAAAACACACAGCAACTGGGGGGACCCTGCCTGCTAACAACCAGCCTTAGGAAACTGTCCCCCCAAAAGGTCGCCAGCCTGTCTCCTGGAAGAAGCCATGAGGGTGAGAACTTGATGAAGAACAGAGCGGGGAAGGGGGGAGAAGGCAAACACAGTGGTGGGTTTTAAATCCTTGACTAATTAATGATTAAAGGGGAGAGGCTAAAATCATACACACAGCTTGATAACACATGCCCAAGGCCTCTGTCCACCACCCTTCAGTCCTCAGGCCTCCTAAATAAACAATGGTGAGATTCTGCCTAGACGTGAACTTTGACGAGGGGACACGGAGACAGCCAGAGCCCCTCTGGTGGCTACTAGCTCCTCCTCGTGCAGCAGTGAGCTCCAGCACCTCTCGCATGGACCAGAACAGCCAGACCCAGCCGATGGGGCAGTGCCTTCACCTTGGGGACACTGCCTCTTTCCAGCAATGCTCTTCCCTATGTATTTTGGGCACTCCATGATTACACAGCACACCAACTTATGCTTCCACACCTAGAAACACAGTCTTCTGGGAAAAACACACTCTTTCCAGTGTGGCCGGGGAGTTGTGCCATAGCTTGTAATTTAGGCTGAGGAAGTGACTTCCTGACTGACAGGAAGCAGAAGCCAGGCCTGACTTTAGCTGCCTGCGAACCTAACCTCGTGGAGACAAGTTAAAAGGGAGCGCGAGCCCGAAGTTCCCCCAGAGGAGACAGCCACTTAGCAGGGAGTCAGAGTCTTCCAAGAACAGGAACCTCTCCCCTGACCCCTATTTATTAAAACAAGTTTATCTAGCAAACAACCCCGGTGCATTTTGTCCCGAAGAAGTAAGCTTGGTTGCTGCTTTTGTAACAACACAGTTCTTTTAGAGCTTCTAAGGACATAATTACCAGTTGAATTTTGAACTTTGCCCAGATAAAGGCGATACACTAGACTCTGCTGTTTGTTTCTCTAATCAACTAAATTCAAGTGTGAATAGAATTCTGGGCCTCTTTGTGCCTCCGACTCCCTCTCTAAGACATGGTTACTTTTCTCCTTTTCTTTATCACTAAGTGTATTTTTATGGGGAGGAAAATATATTTTGTTCTTAAAAATCACAACCATTTAATTTTTTTTTCTCCACTGGGGCATTTTTAAGAGGAACAAACACGAACAGGGTATCGGCCGAAATCGAAAACATAAATTGTTACCAGAAATCACACTTCCTTTCCTGAAGCCCAATGTCCTATCTGCCTGCCAGCAAGCTTTAAAAATTGACAATATGCAAAGCCTAACATTCAAATTTAAAAAGAAACACTGGTCCTTCACACACATACATACATACACACACGCGGTATGGAGGAATATGAAGGTGAGTGGCAGATTAAGTACACAGAAAACAATGTGCTCTTTTCCTATCACTTGTTTAATAGTTACTAAATAAAAAACACGATTTTCTTGTCTTCCCCCTTCTCAAAGCAAGTTCCCAGCCAGCGTTGGGCAGTAAACAGTTAATATTCCACTCTCCCCTGCTGCCTTGAAAACCAAGGAAACAATTGAGACATTGTCCAGTGAACAAGACTCCCAGGGACTGACATTTTTGTTTATGTCCCAGTTCTCAGACTGTCAATTTCCACTAGGCACGTTAGAGCCTGACCCGCACCAACACAGCCGGCCGTGAGCAGAAGGGGCTCCGCTTCATTTATTTTATTAAAGCTTCGGTGTCTGTTTTTGATTCAAACTGCAAACTTCCCCGCCCCCCCCTTTTCCCCAGAAAGTTGCCTCCTAACTCAGAGACTGTGTTGCAATTCCTTCTTGGAACACTTTGCCAAGAAAAGTAACAAAATATTTTTGAATACCAATGTTTGCACAGTTTTGCCAAAAAGGGTGGGGGGGAGAGAAGGCGGGAGGAGGACCTGAAGGAGCGGCCCAGCCCTGAAAGCCGCATGTTTTTATGGAGTCTTGAAAATATTCCTCTGCAACACATAGATGCGCGTGGTGACCTAACGTCCAAACTCTGGAGCTCAGAAAACATTAAAAAAAAAAAAAAAAAGCCACAGATGCGTCTGAAAAACCCCAACCTTCAGGTTCAAAAACAAAAGGGTTCATCAGTACTTCCCCCGCCAAGAGATGCCACTGACTGATGAATCGTGTAGTTACAGCCCCCAAAACTCCCCTCCTCCTTCCCACCATCACCACCACCTTTTTGGTTTGAAGGGGTGTCACAGTATTGATTTAGCAGGTTTGGGGCCCTACATGACACTTTTTATGTCCATGGAAAGCGGGCATAGCAGTGAGCACCATTTCCCACGTGGAGTGGACATCAACTAAATCACACCCTATTCTGCAGCTCTGGAACACTAGGGCATATGGCATATGGCGTTGTGCAAGGATTTACTGAGGAATAAAGGCGGAGATCAAACCCTGTCTGTCACTCTATGTTTGCAAGTGTCTCTCTCCCACTGGCCTACACCCACCTCTCCATATTAAGGTAAAACACACACACACATACACAGTCCCAGACCCCAAACCTGGAACTTTTTACAAGGAACAGGACCCTGGAAGGTCTCCCCAACGCCCCTCAGGCCCCCTTATTGGCCACATTGGAGACAGCCCCTTCTTTTCAGAAACTGACCAGTAAGCAAAGATCAGGCTGGGAGCATCACAGTGGGCAGTCCACGTTGCCCTGGGGACCTTTACGCCAAAAACCCCATGTGTAAAACCACATTTTCCAACCCCGCCATCTTTCTTTTCCACTCCAGAAACAGCATTTGGCCATCATCCCAATGCAGACACTTTGTTTAGAAGTGAGGAGTCCCCACCCACTCCCATCTCTAAAAAGCCTTAGACCCTTTCAGAGCCTCCTCCAGCTCCCCTGGCTTGGAACATCAGGGCCTGGAATATATGGTGGTACTTTTATGGCATATCTGAATGTAGCAAGTCATTCTCTCTAGTTTCCTAAAAGGAAGCCCTGTTGGGTAGTCACAAGTTATTACTGCACCAAGGTTGAAAGACAATCCCTCAGGGCCAAAGGTAAGATTGTAACATTTACAGCCACCTCCTTCTTCCCTTTTTAAGGCCCTAATGAACCAGCACAAGGCCCGTGCAAGGCATTAACTCCTTCCTGCCAGATGCTTCCACTTGTTCCAGGTAAGCATGGCGGCTCGGGCGCCTCCCACCATTCCAATCTCAGCATGGTCACAGTCTTCTCAGGGGTCCCTTCCTGACTAATACATGTCAAACAACACCCCCATTCACCCCACATGCAGTCCCTCTCTGCCCCACTGGTCTGCCTCCTTGGTATCTGAAGGGGGAGCAGAGAGAGACACAGGAAATAAGACCGTGGCTATGACCAAATTAACACTGCAGACGTCTGAATTTCCACTTTATAAAAAAGCTACCTCTTTGCTCTGGGGACTTCTTTCTTTCATCTGTAAAATGGGAATAATAATATTTACACCCCACCAGTCACAGTAATAGGTGTGGGATCTGGCACATCATTTTATTTTATTATTTATTAATCTTTTTTCCATCTTACTTGCCTGGTTTGAGTCTCTATGCCCTTCTTTCCTGCCACCCCCCCCCCAAATAATAGAAGTTCCATGAGAACAAGGCTATTTCTTGCCCGCTGATAATGTTTTCAAGCCACCCTTCTCAAAGGTAATCACTAAATACATCTGTTGGCAAGGTGGGAGAGAGAGACAGGGGAAAGGAAGAAGGAGGGAAACCGAGGCAAACGTCTGGCTTTGCAGTTTGGGCAAACAAAATCATTCCGGTGACCATCACCCATTCCAGCAACTTTCCTTAGCTGATACAAAGGGGCAAAAACGAAAACATCTTTCTAGGTTAGGAGCCAAACGTGGTCCTCAGACACACTTAGAGCAGACAGCGCTTCACTCCACACACTTCTGGAGGACTCAGAATCAGGGAGATCCTCAGTGGAGGCCCCAGGCAGGAGCCAGGCCCAGGAAACAGCTCTTAACTACACACCAGGCCTGGCCTGCCCAACCCAAGTGATGACGCTTTTCTAAGTGGCAAATGAATCATGTCAGACCAAAAGCCATTTTAAAAGTACACTTTGTAAAAAACCCATGCTACAGCACATTTCATTTATTAATTATGCTATGGATTAGGGATCAAAGTGGTAGAAATCTCAGTGTACTCGAAATAAATGGCTTTTGTGGTTACCTAAATCCTCGGAGTCCCCTGGAATGTAATTCCTTAGGCAAAAGCGGCTTCCCAGACTTCTCCCTACCCCCCCTCCATAATATTGGGGAGGGTGATTACTCAGCATTAGACCTGCATGATGCAATTATTGGGGCTTTTAACATTTAGTTACATGAAATATGGAATTATTCCTTTTGAACTGCCCTCCTAGCGATGGGCTTTTTAGGTTCTAGTGTTGAACCTCAAGCCCTCCCCCATTTCCTCTGGTGCCCCACCCTCACCTCCCTTTCTCTCCAATTAAATTCAAATTAAAAACAAGATATAAAGACGTTGGGACTCAAACAAATTCCAAGTAACTTGGAAGAAAGCAGTGAAGGCTTGCGTCTTAGGCACGCAAGCTTTGTGGTCAGAAAGACCCAGATTTGAATCCTGCTCTACCACTTGCTCCATAAATTATCTAACTTCTCTAAGCTCTGGTTTTCTTATCTCTAAAATGGGGATAAAATTACCCACTTCAAGAAGGACTGCTGGGAGACTGATGAGATAAAACACTGAAAGATTCTGTCGCAGTCCAGAGCCCAGTACCTCAGCAATGCGTGACCCGGAGTGATTTATTGCCCCTGCTCTTGCACGTTTTCCAGATATGGGTCCAGTCGGCAGCTTCTGCATCTTGTTCTAAGTGAGTCATTTACAATGATACTTAAATCCCAGCTTAAACATCAACCCCTGGCTTAGATTCCTCCCAAAGAAAATGAACCTCCTTAGAGGTACCTGTTAAGAGAGCCCATATCCAATCAAAACTAGAGTTTCTCTACCAACTCTTAGCAGAATTTGGAGCTAGAGTAGGTTACAAAATTAAAGCACAGAGAAAATTACTGATGATTTTAAGTGCATTAAAAATTGAAAATGTCTTTATTGAAAAGCCCGTCTAAGCAAAAGTTAAAAAACATGGCCTGGGTAAAAGAACTTCTAACACACATAACCAATTCTCCAAATTATATGAAGAGCTCATATAAATCAATAAGGGATAATGATCTGATTCTTTAGAATGAATGAAGGATAGCAGGCAGGCCACAGATGTTCCACCTTAGGAGTCCCTCAAGGAAATGCAAATTAGGTAAGATGCCACTGTACACCCATCAGATTGGCAAGAAGTTTTAAGTCTGACAGACCAAGTGTTGGGAGATAATGGGGAAGAGTTTATATATTAGTGAGAGAAGCACTGATTGATCTCGTCATTCTGGAGAGCTTGGCAACAGCACGTTGAATTAAAATTAGAACCAGCCAACCTAGGCCCTATGACGTAGTCCTCTACTTCAGCGTGGACCCTGGAGAGACTCTTACACAAGTGCCTACACACACCTGCCTAAGGTTAGTAACCACAGCACAGTTTGTAATCTCACAAAACTGTTAAGCAACCTAATAACCATCAACATGGAAATAGAAGACCTTACTGCAGGCGTCCTCAAACTACGGCCCGCGGGCCACATGCAGCCCACCTAGGACATTTATCCGGCCTGCTAGGTGTTTTTGCTGCCGCTGCCTGTCCTGCTTAGCAGCCAACTCGTCCCGGGGCCCGCAGTCCGGCCCTCCAATGGTTTGAGGGACAGTGAACTGGCCCCCTGTTTAAAAAGTTTGCTAGTGTGTCCATACCACAGACGCTACACTGCAGGTCAAACGAGTGAGCTACATGTACAGAATAGCACGGCTAAAATCCAAACGCAACCTTGGAGTAAGAAAAACATGCTGCGGGGTACCATGTGCCATGTGAAACTACTGATGTAAAATGTAAAACCCACCAACATTATTTATAATACATCGTAGACCAACCTATATACGCAGCAAAGTATAAAAACCCAAACTGCGTAGACACCGAGTTTGACAGTGGTGGCTGCTTAGGAGGGAAGACTGTGGACTAAGGAGAGGAACATCGCTTTGCTTTTGTTCGTTGACATACAGAGGAGACAGTAATTGTCATATTAAATGGCAAGAATATGTGTCTGATTGCTATCCTATACCTTATTCTGTATTTTTAATGTTTGAAAGAGTAAGATTGGGAACAGACAGAACCAGCTATACCCGCCACTAAAAATTGATGGCTTGAATCTTTCTTACCAAAGCTGCCTAGGAGACTGACACCCTGACTGCTGAACACCTTGAAACACCCCAATACTTAAAGATACAAATTTACATATATATAAAAAGATAGATTGGAGAGTGACTGTAACTAGCACTAAATGGTTGATGGTCTGGAAGAAAAAAAAAAAAAAAGACCCATAAATGCTTTCTGTCCAAGGTAATTTATCAAAAAGAGTTCTCATTTACCCCCAAGTTTGCAGATGCATGCAGTGTAAAGGCAGGTATAACTGGGGGTGAATGGAAGGCAAATCTCCCTTTTGCACTGAGCTCACTTTTTCCTCCTAGGAACCTACAAAACCTCATTTCCTCAAAAGAAACTAGCAGCATGGCTGGTCCTTGTCTGGTGTGGGGAAACCTTGCCGCCTCTGGCCTCTGCGCTCTTGTGATTAAAGCAGCACTGATATGTGGGGCCCCAGCTCTGAATCCAGATTCTAGCTTGCCCCCTACAAGCTGTGTGACCTTCAGCATACATCATTCCCTTCCCCTGGAGCCACTGTTTCCTCATCTGTAAAATGGGACAGCAACAATAAACGGCTAACTCGTAGGGTGTTGTGGGGGTTAAATCCAACAACTATGTAAATTGCTTTTAAAAGGGTCTGGTCCTGGGAGGTGCTCAGGGAATGTCCAGTATTACCACCATCCTATACTCACCTCTCCATGTCTCCATGCAGCAGTTTTTAATTACTGAAATGAGAGTTTTGCACCGCAAGACCTCTGAGTTTTCTAGGATTAAGTCTACTATGAAAATAAAATCAGGAACAAGACAGCTAGCACGAGAGAGAACAAAGCTCTGGGGTCTAATTTCCAGTCTTGTAGAGGCTCCAAGACAGAACATGGCAAAAAAAAAAAAAAAATAGTTGCACAAGCCCTTTCCTCTGGCTTCCGTTCTGACCTCTGGTATCACACGGCCTGCGACCATCAGGATCCTGACAATCCACACCCTTGCTCTACATCTAGCAGACTCAACTCTGCCAACTGAAAACTTTGGGTGGAAATTCACATAGGCATCCAGACACCACAACACTTAGCCAAGCCCAGCTCTGCTGGCCTGTGCACGCGGCGCTGGCCACCCCGGGGGCCTCCACCTATCTCCCCAGCCAATGGCCCGCCCTCCTCTCCTTGACAAACGTCCTCTCTGCCCACTCATTTATTCCACACAGACGTCCAAACACACTCTCGCTTGCTGTACGTCCTTCCTGCCTCTCAAAGGATTCTATTTTTCAAATCACGTCCTAACCCTGAGATTGTTGGCGTGAGAGCTGTGCTGTGTCTCACATTGGCCTTGAACTCAGAGAATGGTAAATCAGGAAGGTGGCCGTGTGGGTGTATGCACACACCAAAAATCAAATTAGATAAATAAGTTGGTATGCTTTAAAAAAAAAAAAATCTAGTCTTTTGAATTAAAAGTTTCGATAATATTAAAGCCATCGTCCTCTTTAGAAATGTCTTGAGACATCTGATGCTTCTGTATCTCGCCGCTCAGCGAGACTCGCTTCTTGGCGGGTTTTAACATTGAGAAAAGGGGAGGGATGTCTACACACATGTGCACGTGGCACTCTCTGCCCAAGGTCTGGGGACTTTCCCTTCCCCTAGGCAGAGAAACGTCTTGATATTTTCTTAATCATGAATTTTTTTTTAAAGATAGGATCTCACTCTGTCACCCGGGCTAGAGTGCAGTAGCCCAGTCAGATAGCTCATGATAACCTCGAACTCCTTGTCTCCAGCTATCCTCCCACCTTGGCCTCCCAAAATGCTGCTAAGATCGCAGATCAGCTGCTAGGACTACAGATGTGAACCACTGAACCCAGCATATCGTGCAGTTTTTAATACCAAGGTGAAACAAAAAGAAAAAAGTAGATCTCGGTTTTGTAACTCAGAAATATGACGAGGCACGCCATAATTAGGCATGGAAGGAGTGCAAAAAAGTGGGCCGACTCTGCACGCCACTTGGGGCCCATGGGTCACGTCTTGGAGACAGATCAGTCTTGGACAGCAGACATTTCAGCTGTGGGAGGAGCAAAGTGGATGAATGTGACTGCAGAGTTGAAGCCCCGCTCCTAAGTCCAAGTTCACTTCCATGGGCACCTCCTAATTCATGGTTCTGATGGAAAATGTTCCTATTTCCCACCATTTCATTTGGAACAAGTTTTTAAATGCCAACTTGGTAAGACTTTTGTTCAGGACATCTTAACAGGGAGCTCAAGTTTTGACAATTTCCCCCAAAAGGTTGATCGCCTGGAATAGAAGTAATACCCGTGACGTGGCTACTCTCCCTAACTCTCTCCCTCCATCCTGCTGGCAGGTATTAAATCCATCAGTGTGTTCTTCCCCCTGAAGCCCTGACATAAAAAGGCCATGAAATCTCTTTCCACACAATGTTCCAAGCAAACGCCACCCAGCCTACAATCCAGGGGCAAACACCGCACTCAGCTCAAAGGCCTGGGAACAAACAAACCTTTTAGCCCCTTGGAGTTTCACAGTCTTTTCACAGTTTATGTATGTGTGACAGGGAAATGGATAGAACCTTCATCAAATAGTGAAATTGTAGTAACAAGTCAGACAGCTATATACTCTGTCACCAGTTATCCATGCTAAAAAAATATAGTGCAAGTAATAATAATAAAATCATACAAGTGTTAATAAGAAGAGGAGGTAGAGACCAAGGTCGCAGTGATGCCCCTTGGTTCTGTGACAATGTTATTTACGTTATTACATTATTAGGTCATTATTCAAGTCAAAGGCAACATTCCATTCTATTAATCACCTGGGGGTGCTTCTGCTGTGGCAAGGAACAAAAATAAGAGCTCCTTAGGGCAAAGATGAATATGTAAAGTAGGAGCCAAAAGAAAACTCTGAGGAACTAAAAATATGAAAACAGGAATTTCACAAAAATACTTAAGGTTCATTTTCAAAATTCCCCATGACCACAAGAGCGAATCACGGAAGCTCCTCTAATCATATAAACCTCTCTCTAGAAATTGTTTGTGTAGGAAGATTGTGTGTAATGTACATCCCTCTTAAAAGTGACCCTGGGACTGGTACAAACCAACCCCTTCTGACGGAAGGCTGGTGGGTGCTGGGCACACAAGTCTCTAATTACACAGTGGCAGAGCCACCAGTTTAGAGTCTAGCATTTTTAATTCAAATGAAGAAGCCAGTCTTTCTTTTTTATTATAAACCTTGGGCTTAGAAAACTCTGTTAGTTACAACTCCTTTGGTTCTACGTGACAGAAAACCATCTCCAGCTAGTTAAGACATTGGCTGCGTGATGGGTTGGCCTGGGGTTGGCGCTGGTTCCTGAGACTCACAGGGTGCCACTGAGGCGTTCCCTCACACACTTTAATCTTCTACAAGTAAGAGTCCTCCTCTGAGTTTGGTGGGGTGGAGAGAGGTTTGCGCACGATAAACAGAGTTCGTGAGCCACAGGTTGAAGCCCACTCTGCATGGCAAGGACTCACATACAGCACACGCCTCCCCTTGTCTAATCACATGTACCAGAGCCCCACGGAGCGGGAGAAGGAGCATCACCCTTCTCCTGTAGGGTGGGGGTGGGGTGGGGTGCAATGATCAGAAAAACTGTAGCCCAGAGACAAATGTCAGCCTCACAGCACCACAGGGTTTCTAATGCCTGATTTTCCGTGCTAGGAGGTCAGCAGGTAGGTATTCGTCTCAGTCCCTGAAAACAATGTCTAGAAAAGAGCCTAAGAAAGCTGATACCAACCAAGTGCTTTGTGGAAGTGGAAGGGAAGGGGGCTGAGGGCAGGAAAGAGAAAGATGCATGGCTGGGTCTAAAAGTGGAGACGGCTTCTCCCGGTCAGGCCCACTTAGTCATTATCCATTCAGCCTTTGACAACATCTTGCCTTGGTCACTCTAATTCTGGGTTTCAGACATTCCTTCATTTATGGGGTTTGGCTGAAGGGGGCTGCTTCCTTTTTTTCCAAAAAAACAATTTTTTCCCCTGAGTTCCAACTGAATCATCCCCAAGGTTTGACCAGGAGCCCTTCTGCCCAGCCACGCTCCCCTCCTGTCAATGAGACATTTTTATTAGATTTTATTTTCTACCTCCACCCATCAAGGTTGGCTTGTCCCCTGATTGTGAAAGGTCTCGGGGAAAACACGTCTCTTAGAATCTCAGATGTGTCCTTCACTTGTATCCAAATTTTAGGGGCCACAGGAAGAGTCAGAAGTAGGGCTCAGGGACAGCTCTTGACACCAGGGCCCCTCAGGCCACTTAGTCTCTGGGACCACGCAATGGCCCAGCCCCAAGGCTGTGCCGTGGGCTTCCTTCCTTCCCCAGCCCTCTGAAATGCCTGTGATTTCCCTCACTCTGGCACCTGTGCAAGGCAGACAGCGTTCCTGTAAGAGAAAGGGAGCTTGTGCCCTTGGAGCAGGAAGGCGAGTGTGTGGGCACACGGTGGCCACATCTCATTCAGGCCTATTAAACAGCCCTGCTGATGTGCTTAACCACCATCCAAGGATCCACGCACTGCACAGGCTCAGGCTGGATACAGACCCATCAAAATTCATCAGCAGCCTCCCATCACAGGTGGGCCGCAATGGGACAGATGCCCCCTGGGGAAGGACAGGGCTCAGACATAGTACACTGGAAGCATCCGGGTCCTACCCTGGGGTACAAGGACCAAATTAGCCACATCCTGCCAGGCGAGCGAGGGTTTGATGAACGGGGCTGGGGGCTCACTCAGCCCATGGGTGCTCCTGCTGCCCTGGTGCTCTCTCCTGGTACTGTCCCCTCCACCAACACAGAACTCTTACAGGCAGCCTGTGCTGGGCTGAAGCCCTTGAATCTCAGTAAGTCACCACCTTTCACCAGGTGACAGGCATCTGTTTAGAGCTCCTCCGGGCCTCTTTCACAAGATAAAATTTATCCACCCATTTTTAGTATTCATGTATCTGATACCACCTAAGGCTTTTTAAAAGGCCCCCTCAAGTATGGGAATGAACTCTAGAAACCAGAGAGGGACGATGGGGAGTTACAAAGGTGGGAAGGAGGAGACCAGCAAGGACAATTCTGGCAACGGGAAAGGTGGTGAAAAGTGGCCAATGCCACACATGCTGCCTGCTGATGGGTCTCGAGCAGGGTGAGAGTGGGATACGAGAGAAAAAGAGGAATCAAGAACCAAGTCCAGGCTCGGCGCCTGTGGCTCAAGTGGCTAAGGCGCTAGCCACATACACCTGAGCTGGCGGGTTCGAATCCAGCCTGGGCCCGCCAAACAACAATGATGGCTGTAACCAAAAAATAGCTGGGTGTTGTGGCGGGCACCTGTAATCCCAGGTACTTGGGAGGCTGAGGCAGGAGACTCGCTTGAGCCCAGGAGTTGGAGGTTGCTGGGAGCAGTAAAGCCAGGACACTCAACCCAGAGGCACAGCTTGAGGCTCTGTCTCAAAAAAAAAAAAAAAAAAAAAAGAACAAAGTCCAAGTTCGGGGGCCTAAGCAACCAGAAAGTGCTGTTATCTTTACTGAGATGTTGAACACAGGGAGTGACAGGCTAGGAGGTGGAAACAGAATTTGATCTGCACCTGCTAACTTTCCCAACTATTTGGCATCCAGCTGGAGATTAACCCTGGCACTCAGGAGAAACGCAACTCACTGGATTTTCACATCCTGATGTGTAAAATGGACATT
This sequence comes from Otolemur garnettii, assembly GCF_000181295.1. Lineage (NCBI taxonomy): Eukaryota > Metazoa > Chordata > Mammalia > Primates > Galagidae > Otolemur > Otolemur garnettii. The sequence goes on from NW_003852416.1 coordinate 8,636,355, forward strand.
AACAATACACTTTCCCAGCCAGACCCTTACAGGGAGTTAGCTGAATTGGCAAAGATTCCCCATACGATAATAACCATATCACAGTCTGACAATTATCCGGGTCCTTGCTTCAGCCCAGCGTGTTCCTCTTTCCTTAGTTCCCAGTATACTCTAGGGGACAATTCTGAGATCCAGTTGTTTTCTCCTTCTGTAATAATTTATTAAAAGAGATAAAAATCTGACCAGCAAGCTATTAAAACAATCATGATAAAACTTTCATATCCTACAACAACATTCTTGAAATACATGCGTTTCCCATAATCAATAGTCAAACCCGAGATTTCCAAATGAGTACTCTCGGGAAGAGTTCAGTAGCCCCAGCCCAGGATACCTAAGGAGCAGTCAGTTTAAACCAAGATTGAGGAGAGATAGAAGCCCTCCACAGCCTGACTGTCTGCAGCTTTTGGGCAGCTGCGTTCCACATAAATGCTGCCATGGCAATTAGACATGCTTGGCTGTGAGCTGGAACGTATAAGAGTGGATTATCAAGTTACTGGCAAACCATGCACAACAGCATAACCCGAAATTATGTTTCCCTAAAACGCACTACCATGTCAGGTATAAAGGAGATACGAAGGTTCTGAACACTCTAAAGTCAGGATGAAGCCACACTCAGGTCCAAACTAAATCAACTCCAGTGAGTTGCTCACCAGAAATTGGTTTTCTGCTTAATTAACAAAGGACCACAGCAGAAGGAGAGAAAGTCACGTGCAAAGAGATAAACCAATGGGCTCCTTGGCTTCAAGAAACTTACAGTCCGGTTGGAGAAGCCAGCCTTGATACACAGAGTTAATTGGCAAGCCGAGAAATGACAAGCTGGACGGGCTGGGTGCCAAACGAACACTTTTGTTTTATTTACTGGAAAGATAAACATAGTCAAAACCCTGAGTTTAGCTCTAAGTAGATCCACGTTAATTTAAAACAGGCTCCCACGCTTGGTAAACAGAGCAGGTGCTGAAATGAAAACAACTCTCTAAAGTGGGTCCCAATCCTGTCCCCGATGCTGAGAAGAGGTCTGCAGCAGACCAAGCTTTAGGAAGTTCTCTTCTAGGGAAGGGCTCCAACCCCCCATGCAGTTAAGATCCTGCCCAAGAAACTCATTTACTTTGTATAACCCAGTGCTTTCCCTCAAACCTATTTTAGGAGAGAGCCCTTTTTTCCAGTAACCTTGTTAACACTCAGGGAAAATGTCAGGAAACGCTAACCCCAGGCTGCCAGAGACTCACCCCCTCCACCCCAAGCACAATAGGATCCAGCATTGAGAAATGGTCAAGAGCTGATTTGAGGCCACCAGCCCTCCCCACGTTCACTGGGGCTGACCTTCAACACTGGAACTAATGGCATCTCGGACAAGTGGGTACACTTTCCCAGAGACATACGCCAGGGCCATATTCCTGACCAAGCTCATAGCTAGTACCAAATAAATACAGCAGAACCTCTGTCAGTTGGCCATCCGAGGGACTGTAACAAACGGGATGGCATATAGAGGTGGTGAAGCTAAGATACTAGGCCTACTGCACTGACACGTACATGTGGTGTGTGTCTGGTCTGTGAAAATTAGATTAACTTAAGGAAGGGGTTAGTGTAGGGAAGTGGTCAACTGTGGAGGTTCTACTGTACTACCTTTGCCCGGTGGCAGCCCATTAAAGCGGAGATGAACAAAAGACTCTCTAGTTATCTGAAGTTAGAAGGGTATAACCCAAGACCTCTTGAAGTAGCGTTAAATGAGTATACCGGGGGTGAGGCCTAGTATGTGCCAAAAGCGTATAAAATCATGCTATGAATCGTCTAATATGAATATGCAATTAGGTAAAATAGTGACACATCAGCTAACTCTTTAAAACCTAGTATCATTTAAGAAGTCACCATTTCATCTGCCTCTTTTGAGGGTGGGGGAAGCTGACTTGGGTCAGTCGCATCTCCATTCCAGGCTAAGGTCAAGGTAGAGGTGCAGCTCTCCATGGAAGCCTGAACTTTTTTCATTGCATTCAAGTCTCTCACATGCTCCTTGATAGTTATAAAAGTTGAGACCTTCCAGGAAAAAAATTTGTGGCCAAGAAACTTTTTAACACTTTTGGTATCTTTTACTTACCTTTTTTCCTAGGGATTGATCCCAAGAGAATACCACAAGGGGTAGGTGTGGAGGAGGGTAAAGATTTATGCAGGTAGATCATCATCACAAGCTCATTCAAAACAGCAGCAACAAAAGGAGACGCTCTGAGGGCCCAACAGCCTGGCATTGATTCCGTAAACTGGGGTAGAATCATGGGATGGACTGTTATGTGGCCATTAAAAATCCTTAAGAATTTTAATGCCATGGGGAAATACTTATTAATGAAAGCAATTTTCATTTTAAATTAACACAAAGCTGGAAATATTGAGCACTATTATGAGTTCGAGCATTTTAAAAATAACTATAAATATTCATACACAGGAAAACAGGTAGAAGGAAATACAGCAAATATTGGCAAGGTAACGTCCAAGTGGTGGGATGATGGCCTGCTTGCCAAATGGTCTGCCATGAACATAAAAGTTGCTGAATGAGGAAAGCTACGTTTAAAAATTAATTTCACTAATTTTAGAGGTAGAATCTTTAAATCAAAAATCTGTACTTCTCATCCTTCACTAGTTTAAGATATCAATCACTGAAAATTTGAATTATAACTGAGGATAATTCCAAAGAGAAGACTGGTGGGAGGAGAGAAGGCGGGGAACCACAGTTGCCTTCAAATTTTTAAGACATTTAACAGTAAAACACAAGTCATAGAATGAGTGTCCCAACAAAAGGGCTTTCCAAGTGGTATCACGTCTCACAGCAACCTCTAACTTCTGGGCTCAAGTGAGTCTCCTGCCTCAGCCTCCCAAGTAGCTGGGACCACAGGCACCCGCCATAACGCCCGGCTATTTGGGGGAGGTGGGGAGGGGTTGCAGCTGTCATTGTTGTTTGGAGGCCCAGGCTGGATTCAAACCAGCCACCTAAGGTGTATGTGGCTGGCGCCTTAGCCACTTGATTTCCACTCACTCTTAAAGAGCCCATAGCGTACCAAGCAGAAATGGTCCACATCAGGACCCAGATTCCCTGTCTGTGGACATTTTCAAGAATAACACGGAAAACAGGCACAAAACAGCAAGAAACAGAAGAGAGCTGGTGAGATGCATGTGATACCAAGGCAGTGAAATCTCTGTGACCATAATCTGAATGGGCTATGACTAAGGTCACACAATCCCTTCCGGTCAAACATACTCTCTCACCAAGGTGGTCAGCTGCCACACCACAAACTCCAGAACTCTTTACCACAACACACGGCAGAGTTTCTGGGAGGAGAAAGGGAGCAAAGGTCTTTTCAGTGCAGACCCCATTACGGCCCCAGGTACACTCTGGGGTTTGTACCACTCACTCCCTTCAAAGCACACCTGACCTCACCCACCACTTCCCCGGCCCCAGCCCCAAAAGATAACCTGACTCTTCCTTTTAGGTCCTCACAGCCCTCCTTATAAAAATAATATTTTCTGTATGTGCTCACAGACTTGTTTGATACTCTTGGACAAAGCAGACCCTCTCCCGAGGCTCTGTCTGTGAAATGGGCAAGTCCTGACTGACTCAGGGGCTGCTCAAGGGAGCACAGACCAAGGGATCTGGGAAGCCAAGCTGAGTCACAGACAGATAAAATAAATAAAAATGAGGAAACTATACACGTAGCAAAGGAAGTAGAAGCAATCCACGGAGCTTTTAGAGAATTGGTGCAGATTCACACCCTGCCACCCCCAAATCCTGCAGCTGCCAAGGGCATAATCTCTCCCCTCCCCTCCCCTCCTGTGTCAATGTCAATGACGGCTCTTAGCAGCCACATGCTCACCCAGAAACCAATCCCCAGCAACCCTATATGTGTATGCGCCACTCTCCAGAAGCCTGCAGGCCACCTTGAGCCATGCTCTCTGTGCCCAGCTGGGGCTGGGGGAGTTGGGGAGTCCCGGGCGCTCCCCACTGGCTTGGCATACACATGTGGTTGGAGTCCCTTCATTGTCTCTTTCCCAGCCACCTCTGCAGTAAGGGAAGGTGCACTCAGGAGCCAGGCTGCCCCGTTTCACAGCCTGAGCCCACAACTGGTCAAACAGCGAGCCTCGGTGGGCCTCGCTCTTCCTCAGTACGTGGGAATCACATGCCATCCCCAAGCTCCTAGGACAATGCCGGGCACGCAGGAAGCCTGTCTTCTTTGCTATTGTTATTATTATCATCAATGACTCCACACTCTGGGTCCACAGTGCCTTTCCTGCGACTCACATAGAACATCTGCAGGTCAACGGATGAATCAACGATTCAATCACTGGCGAACACCATCTCTGCAAAAACACAGCTCTTCACCCCACACCTGTTGCTCCTCTGATATGCCCAAGTCAATGAGCCACTATAATCACAGACCTACCTCTGACTTTCTCTTCTCCCTAAACACCTCAAAGTTCTGCTGATGTGCCCTCCAAATCTGTCTACCATCCCCACTGCCAGCAGCCTAATGCCGGCCACCTATGGTAACAGCCAGACCCCTGGACACCTCCCCACAGTGGTCAGGATTAAACACCAGACCTCAGCACACCCTCCACCTCAGGCCACTCTACTGTGCCTGCCCAACCACGGGGCATCTTGCCTCTCTCAAAGCCCAGCTCTCCGTGCCCTGCCCAACCAAGGGGCATCCTACCAACATCCCGCCTCTCTCAAAGACCAGCTCTCCGTGCCCTGCCCAACCAAGGGGCATCCTACTAACATCCTGCCTCTCTCAAAGCCCAGCTCTCTCTCCTTTGGGGTCTTCACATCTATTTTGCCTTCTGCCCACTCCCCACCCCTTCTCTCACACCATGACCTGGTCAACGCCATCCTCCAAATGTCATTTTTCATGCCATTTCCTCACAGAAACGTGGAGGCCTATAATCCACACCAATGTCTCAGTCAAGATTGGGTCTCTCTGGTCACACTGTCACGGGCCCTGTACTCCTGATGGGACCTGCACACGGGTTCTGCTGGTCCTCAGCATCTAGCAGCCTCGTGGCACACACCACATCCCAGTATACATGAGTGGGCAGAGGAGATACAACCCAGGTCAACTGACCCAGCCAAACACTGCACATGCGTAATGATGAAGAGGACACACACAAGTTTTTTATTTTTAATTAACTATGAGTCAATGTTCTCAAACTCTTCAGAATCAAAAGCTAGGGCTTGCGGTGCCCTCTGAGCTTGCTTGAAAGTGCTCAGTGCAGACAGCAGAGACCCCCTCTGCAGTTCAGCCCACCCTGCATTATTCCGTAAGAGTTTTCTGCTCTCCGCCAGCATTTAAAGCAATAACAACAAGAAAAAGTATACCACCAGTCTGGCGGGCTTTGTTCCTCAAGATTCCATCTGCCTTCTTATCCCACACAACAAAACACACACAAGACCAAGAAGCACTGGAAATCCACCCCAAGGTAAAATTCCACATCGACTTCAAAAGGAAACCCCCAAGAAAAAATCATAGGAACTTTTGAAGCCTTTTGCCGTTTTGTAAGATACATACTATACCAAAATACCACCATTTGGGGTACAGATTCTCTTTTTTGCTGGGTACAAAGGAAGCTAAATGAAAGTCTTTGTATAGCAAAGACATCGGGGTGGTATCCAGGGAGCGGCTCCTAACACCCCACAGCTTACCGGCCAAGACTGGCTCAGACACTAGCACTCGGTGCAACTCAGCTGCTTGGCACTGGTTTTGTAAGAGGAAGAAAAGGAGCTAAGAATTAAAAATCTAAATTTCAAAACTCCACCAAGAAAGAAAAGGGCTAGCTATGTGAATTACAAAAAGTGGAGGTGAGGGGATCTTGGAACTTGGGGCTAGTGCCCCTGAGTTGTTAAGAAGCCACTGAATTTGTAGGGAGAGAATAAGAGAGGGGGGCAGGCAGAAAAGAAAAAAAGGAGAGACCACTTCCTTGCATAAATTCCCATTATTTGGCCAGTCACTCAAAATAACACCCTTAGGGAATGATTTCCTCCCTCTTCTGAACACAAATTAGGAGTTACTGGCTTCTAACACACAAGATGCCATCGCTGCTATAGGAACTGAAATGTATGAGGTGATTTCCTAAATACTATTTGATAAACTGAACTCTACTTCAGTCTACACATCAATTTTTTTCTAGCATGGTAACCCACACTCCACATGATAAACAATCCAATCATATTAAAACCATCTGACAAAATGCTTTAAATTCCTGAATGAAGATACTACCTCACATGGATATTGGAGAAAGTTTGTTTTGTTCTTTTTAAAGCAAATACGACAGTATACCTCTAATGATTACTAATCAACACTGAATACTTCCCTATTTTCAAAGTGTAACATTAGAAATAATTATGAAATAGCTTGGCCCCAAAGTTACAATAAATCCAAATTTCAGAGAAATTAAGAAGTAATCCTTAGACAATTATTTAGAAACATGTGTGATGAAACACTGATGTGACAACCTTTTACTTAAAAGAATGAAAAAACAAAGTGTGGGAAAGAGCCCCAAGTGTCTGGAGAAAAGTTATCATTCATCAGAGAATCTGAACACGAACCAGACCCTCTGGCCAAGGTCAAACTGTGCAAAGACCCAAATGATGTATCAGTCATAATCCAGAATGCACCATTTATAAATACAGATAAGCTATGCCTGCCAAGGTCTGGTCAGTTTTGGTTGACACACTGCCCTCTGTTCAGTGAAAAAGTAATCATTAATTTGTAGTCCCAAGGTGCATGGGTCCTCAGTCCTAAAAACTATAGGGGACCACGTGGATGTAGAAGCCCACAACCTGGTTTTTTCTACCCTACTTTCCCATCTCCCCCTTCCCAGAACGTGCTCCTTTTCACCTGGTGGTGTCAGGTGAAGACTGCAGAAATGCACAATCACAGGGCTGGCTCACATAACCAAAGCCACCCTTCACCAGCATTGAGCATTTCACAAATGTGGTTTCCTTTATCCAGTCTTAGGGCTTTTGTCTTCGTCGTTCAGCTCCCAGAACCCACCTTCCTCCACCAGTCCGTCACCTCTGGGCAGTGGCCATAACCACATCCCCAAGAGCACAAAAGAAAAAGCACAAAAGATGTATTAGAGGTGCCAGCCGTGGTCCCAGTGGACCAAGGTCTTCATCTCAAAGGTGGTGTGTGTGCTCCAAAGAGGCTGCTATGGTAAACATGCCTGTTATTACACAGCAGAGGGAAAAAGAAACCTAAGTCCCCCTGCTATTCCCCTCGCCAAAATCCACACAGGCTCTGGAAAAAATGTTTTGCCACCTCCTCCAGATCGTTAATTTCTACACAAGAAAATAAAGCACTTAAGACCCATGTTGAGGCAACCGTTCTTGTGGGATATGGAGGCGGGAGGGTCACTACCTCTTGTCCAAATGGACAGATCTCACTCTTGGTCAGGGGCAACACTCACTGGCACAGGGCCCACTGACCCTGTCCTATAAGCCCCTTGTCCACTCTGAACTATTTCTGGGAGCCACACTCTCTCTCCACACTTAAAGAGAGAAAACAATTCAAAGAGCTTGGAATGACCTTTCTCTGTAGCTTTGGGGAAAAAAAAAGAAAAGAAGATGGTGGGAAATTCCCATCAAGCATTTCCAAAAGCAGAGAAATAAATTTCAAGGCCTAGACCAGTGGTTCTCCATCTGTGGGCCCGCGACCCACAGGAACTGTATGAAAGGGTTATGGCATTAGGAAGGTTGAGAACCACTGGCCTAGACCCACACTGGGAAGTTCAGGGAGGCAGAAAAGTGAACTGTGTTGGCTTCCTCGATTGATCCTCTAGGTCTCTACAACTATCACACTTTTTAAAAGCAATTTTGTACGCTGTTAAGATTCTTCTTCTAAGCATGCCATTCGCTTTAGGAGAAACCTGCCTTAGAACCCCACGCCAGTAACTTTCTGGCCCCTAGGCCACTGTCCCTAACAATGACCCAATTTATAGTAAGCAAAACAGAACCAGTCCTGGAAAGTTACATTCACTTCCCATGGGACAGAATACACCACAAGGCCCCTGGATCTAGGCCTCACTCTGGCCACTGACTCAGTGTGTGACACCGGGCAATTCACTTAAGGCATCTCTGGGCCTCAGTTTCCTTTTCTGAGAACAGACTGGGCCTAGACAAGCTAATGCCACTTGTGGCCCTGCAATCGTGACATGATAGGAGCACATGTAATTATGAATATCCATTTTATTGCAGGGTTGGAGGAAGGAGGAAGCTTCTGGCAAATGCCAGCCTTCTTTCTACATGCCTCATTCATACCATGAGAAGATATTTTCAAAAATGACTCAAAATGTCGCTTTACAGGAATAAATTATTTTGTAATAAATACACAGACAGACAACAGAGGCACAACTCGTTAAATAATATACACTCAATTACAGCAAGCTACAAAATAAGGAGGCAGTTAGTCCAGAAGGACACTATGCATCTTAATGTTTTTCTACTTAAAATTATTTTGTTAACTTTAAGAAATTATAATATAGAAGCAAAATGCATTAATGGATAACATTTTGTAATACTTAAATTTAAAAAGCAAATGATTGTTTCATGCTTTGCATAATTCTACTTGTCACAGGTTCATTATAAAATTATGTCTTTGGTGAATTATTTCAAAAGTAGGAAGTCCAGCTCATGATATAAATATATAGAAGGAATATTCTAATAAGGCTGAGCTATCTCCTCAAGAGGTTAATTTATAAATTCCACTTTCAGAGCCTACAAAACCTTCAGACACTGCATTAAAAATATATGTAGACACACACTTCATGTTGTAGTCTTAGTACTGAAAATAAATGTTTCCTTTATCAAACCTGTCCGTATGCTTTCAAAGCCATAGCTATACAGTTAAATTTAATTTTAGCCTTTCTAAGTCCATTACTATTCTGGGTTTATCATCAGCCAGCCCAGGGAAAATTTTTTTTAACATTCGCAGAGATATTACTTTATGACAAATATTAAAGATAAATAGTGGGGGAAAGGAAGGGGACTGGAAATTTGCAAATCCTGAACTCCCCTTTTGAGGCTTCTAATTTCCTCCTCTCTATCTCACCTCCCGTAATTGTACTTTTATAAGTGTTTTGATACCACTGCTAGTCTCCCCCAGACCATGGTGACGGTGTCCTGGTAACTGCAGCCTGCAAGGCCAGGCTCCATACGTGGGGAGCAGGATAGAGGGACAGTTCAGAAAACCTCCAGGTAGGTTCCAGTGGCTAAGGTCCAATGGCAGTAAGCGACCATTTGGGAATATTCCAAAAACAAAGAGTGCGTCTGAGCAAGAAAAACTGACAAACAAGCCCCACTATCATCAAGAGCATCTTCTTCATCACCCCCCGTAAAGGAAGCAATCGTCTTGGGGGATCACTTACGACAATGTGTGCCGGAGATGGGGACCGGGCATCCTTGAGGGCTTGTCTGCTCTGGAGGCTCCCTGCCTGGACATCAAGCAGTGGCCATTTCATCTGCAGGTACTAGAGGGAGGAAACAAAAATAGAAAAGAGTGAGTTTAGAAGAGTCATCCGAAGCAGTTGGCCCAAGAAATAACTTTTACCGGGGTTAGAAATTGAAAACATTAACAGCACGCAGGCAACACCAGCAACACAACACGGTACCAAGAAGCATGCAATGCCAAGAGGCTCCTCCTAGAACTCCAGGCTCAGGTTCATGTACAGAACATCAACGCTAGCAATGACATTTTTGTCTTTGCATTCTAAGTACGGGGTGGCTTAAGATAAAATGATTCCATTAATGTGCTACTTTATTCAGAGGGGGAAAGGAGGTGGGGAGGGGAGATAGGGGACAGAACTCAGGGCTATTTGGAAGGAGGAAAGTAAATATCAAGCCAGAAGTATCCTAGGAAGCTATCAATTCCAAAGTTTCTCTTTGGCGACCTTCCCTTTACAAATGCCATCATCCTTCACTTTAATGGAAGCAGAGCGCATGTACGCAACAGTCCTTCAGGGAGGAGAAACTACTCCAGTAAGGTGAGCACGCAATTCCTTACCCAACCCCAAAGCTTACACAACAAAAACACTTCTCAGTAAAATTCCAGGGCACCATGTAACGTACACACTCATCTCAAAAGACCAGAAAAAGGCTCAGCATCCGTAGCTCAGTGGGTAGGGAACCAGCCACATACACCAAAGCTGGAGGGTTTGAACCCAGCCTGGGCCTGCTAAACAACAATGACAACCGCAACCAAAAAATAGCCTGGCATTGTAGCAGGCACCTATCGTCCCAGCTATTCGAGAATCCCTTAAGCCCAAGAGTTTGAGGTTGCTGTGAGCTGTCATGCCACAACACTCTACCAAGGGTGACATAGTAAGACTCTATTTCAAAAAAAGAAAAAAGAAAGACCAGAGAAACTCTTAAATGTGCACATATTTACCACAAAGATAAAAATAAAGGTATGAGCCAGTTGTATCTGTCTCCCACCTTTGTCTGAGGTAGAAAATGAACCCATGACATAAAGGAGCTACTTTAGCTTCCAGAGGGATTGGAATAAGCAATTGATTCAGCTCCCTGTTCTGCAGATAAGGGAAACATACGTGTGTGTGTTTGTGTGTGCGTATGTGTGTGTGCGTGTGCAGGCATGCAGAAGGTAGGTCAAGACAGAATGTGGTACACTGTGACAGGACTCCAGGACTCATGCCCAGGGAATGCCAAGAAAGGCCACAGAATTTCTGAGAAGAGAGACTGGGAAAGATTCTCTTCTCAGAGTTAGGTCTTACAAATCAGAAAGATTTCAAGAGAAACAGAAAGGACCACAAAGGGCAATCCAGAAAGAAGGGTTTGCACACATCTCATGAGAGACAGAAGGACCAAAGCCTTCCCCAAGTCGGTCCACAGATTCCCCAAAGCTACAACAAATTACCACCAAATGTGGCTCTGCCTGAAGTTGGAAGATCCTAGCCCGGGAGCTACCTGCCGAAGGGCAGTCAGTTTTTCCAACCTAGATCTATACAAGGCAGGTGCATCTTCTACAATGGCAGAGCTTTTACCTAGAAGCCTCTTGTGGTGAGCAACCTGGTTACGGGTCTGACTCTGTCAGTAGCTCCCCACAAGCGCTTGCATCAAACCCCTTTGCTTCCGAGGATCTCTGGTTTCTCCTCTGTATGCTGAAGGAGCTATCCTTTTTGTGATGGGGTGCGGGGCCAGTGGTCTGCCCCAGATGCCAAAGGACTCCTAGGATGCCAGGCCCACAGACGGTAAATACCAACAGGAATTCCCCAGGCAAACCACTTCCAAATGCCTTCTTTGGGGTCAGTATCACCCCATGATGAAAACCACCGAAGTAAATGTTTCCAAGGTCTCTCTCTGCCCTGCAACCCAAGCCAGAGGGCTATGGGAATACAGTCTGCCCTGTCTCACCCCAACTTCTTCCCATTCTCACTTGCCACATAAATATATGGGCTGCATTGGTCAAAACCACTCAATAGAGTCATTTCCTTGAGGCCAACCAAAATGGACACCCATCAACACTCACTCCACCATCTCATAGAAACCCGTGAACAAAAACACCACACTGGGCTGACACCCACCTACACTACACCCACATGCTGTCCTCGGTGGGGCAGGGCCACATGAGCGGCCTCCTTTCCATCTTTGCCCACCTGCAAAACTGATTTGACTGCATCCAAGTACCAGCTCCAAGAGGGGATAGACCTGCCCTGAGGACCCCACCCCAAGAACTGTCATACCCATAATGCAATATTAACATGGAGACTTAGAATTCTTACTTTACATAAAAGCTTCATTGTGTGCCACGTCCAATCTCCATAGGGCTACCTGCACCACATATTTTTATGAGCCTACATTTCAGCGCTCCAAGCCTACAATACACATAATTTTCAATTATGTTAGAGCAGCCCGGGATCACTGCCTATATAACGTTACTGGTTGGAGGAAATGAGACTCGGCCCCCACTGCCCAGAGAGAGCTAACCGAATCCAGATGGTGAAGGAAGACGGCCCTGGCCCTGCCGACCTGCAGGGACTCCGCCACGACAGCCCCGAACTCTCCTTCCAGATGCAACCTGATGCCACAGGATGGCTGGGTACCCACAAATCCAAGCCCGACCCTTGAATATTAACTGGCATCCGAGCTGATGAGGTGCCTTTTGGGGAAATAAGTATTATGTGAGGATTTTTTTCCCCCTTCCACAAAGGCCATGAGTAATACGGCAGGATTTTTTAAAGGAAGCTATTAACCTCCTCCAAAAGTGATGGGTTTCCCAGGTTCCTTCATCTTCCACAATTGGTCCTTATTAATAGGGAAAATAAATAAATAAAGGGAAGAAAAAGGAAATGAGGTACTATTACAGCCTAGAGGAAAATCTTTTCCTTCCTGTAGACATCAAGCAGCAGGAACTTCTCTTCGGCTGGATCCTAGAGGAAGACCCGAAGGAGGGGGCTGAGTTAGGACGCGGAGCCACATTTTCCCAACAGTTCAACTTCAGTTTTACATTCTTTGGGGAAAGAAAAGAAGTTCCCACCATCCCAACTATAAAAACAGTGGACTCCAGCCCTCTTCCTCTTAGGCCGCTCAACATGGAAATTATGAATTGCCTACCAAAACATTAAGCTTTTCAACAAACTGCAATCAAACGGGGATGTGGGAATTCCTGCATTGAAAACTGTCAGAATGGAGTCTGCCCAACTTTCATTTCTTTAAAAAAATAAAATCAAATAAAATAAGACCATCTTGGCTTAAGTACTTCATCCTTTGTTGAATAATAATGTTCTGATCATGGCCCATTAGGGTTTTCCCGCAAATCGTATTTTATGATATGTCTCGGGGAGCTTAAGTTAAGCTTTAGACCTGTGAGCAAAGTCCTGAAATATACACACCACCAGTGGCCTGACAAGAATCGGAGCGGTTGCAAAGACTGTTACATTGCCGGCAAAAAGAAAAAGGGGAGCACCTCTGATTTCTTCTCTTCCACAAGGTAAATGGGAAGGATCTTATAAATCAGAAGGCTCCTTCCAGAATAGCTTCAGCGGCAATTAACACCTGCTCAAGCTGGTCTGACCCAGCCTGTTCCCCAGCAGGGACCTTCTGTCCTTGGGAATCTACCATCAGTAGAAAGGGTGATGAGCTCGGTGACTCACACCTGTAATCCTAGCATTATGGGAGGCCGAGGCTGGTGGATCACCTGAGTTCAGGAGTTAAGAGACCAGCCTGAGCAAGAGAGAGACTCCATCCCTACTAAAAATAGAAAAACTAGCCAGACATGGTGACCGGTGCCTGTAGTCCCAACTACTCAGGAGGCTGAGATAGGAAGATCAGTTAAGCCCAAGAGTTTAAGGTTGCTGTGAGCTATGATGCCACATACCCAGGGTGACAGTTATACTCTGTCTCCAAAAAAAAAAAAAAAAAAAGGGTGGTAAGGACAGACAGCTACTGAGGGCTTTGTGCAAGTTTCTTTTCTAAACAAACAAGAAAACCCAAACGACAATGATAATGAGGATGAGGACAAAGTTGCCAGGAAACTTCACATCCCTGATCAATCACCAGCGCGGCTTCCCAGCACTGCCTCCCTATCACTCTGTTCCCTAGATGCACAGGCAAGCAGAGTCTGTCCCTTTATTTGTTCAGGGCAGGGTTAGTAAACTTCTGTAAAGTGCCAGATAGTAAATATCCTTGGCTTTGCGGCCCAGACCATCTCTGTCATAACTACTCACTCCTGCTGTCATAATTCGAAAGCAGCCACAGGCAATACATGTACGTCTTGTGTTAATGGCCGTGTTCCAATAAGACCTTATTTATGGCTACCAAAATCTGAATTTCATGCAATTTTCCTATGTCAGTAAATATTATCCTTCTCTTGATTTTTCCGACTATTTTAAAATAATAGAAGTCATTCTTAGCTCATTGGCCATCCAAAGGAGGTGGCAAGCCAGGGTGGGCCTGTGGGCCCCCTTGAGACCATCCCCTGGGCTCAGGGTACCGCGTCATGGCCTGGAAAACCACGTCAGATGGGTGTCTTCCCTCCCTGGGCCTTAAACCAGCCAAACACGAGCAAGTAGCAAAGCCTGTTCGGGGGCCCAAAAGCAACATGTGGGACTGAACTGTCACTGGCAGACTCGAGGTTTGGGGGGAAAGCTTGGAAAAGAACTCGAGCCCTTTGGCCGAGGTGCCTAGTCACAAGGTCTAACCACCAGACCACAATCTCACCAAAATAACTACCCTTCCTTTCCAAAATGGAAGTTTTAAAAATCCCTGAGTGTTTCTGACTGGAAAAGGTTCATGTATTCAAAAGTTCTCACCCACTTCTCAGGAGGCCCTGGTGACGTGTCACCACATCATTGCACAAAAACTTCCTCGAGTCTGGGGCAGAGCACTGTGGGTGCTTTAGGACCAACTCTCTGGGTGCAGACACCCCTCTCTCAGAGCTTTCCAACTACCCCCTTCCTACATCACAAAGCTGGACGAAGCCACCTTGTGCCAATGCTGCCTGCCGCCAAGAGACGGCCTCACCCACGGGCTGAGGAAAGAGGCAGAGTGCAGGGTGGGAACAGGGACACCATGAGGCCTCAACAGACCAGCCATGCCAAGGACAGGAAACTGCCTCTTCCAGAAAACTAGGTCCCATAGAAAATCTCTGAACCAGAAAAGTTCTTGGTTTACCAAAGGACAAAAAACAACTACAGAAACACAGCCTTTCAACCCAAGCTATTTCTGCTATTTCTGACCTAGGGAAACTAATTTTATGAGACCAAATTCATTAGACACCCCCCTGATGATGGATTGCCCACTGTTAAGTCTTCCCAATTCACCAGTGCCAGAACATGGTAATACTCTGCCTATGCACCCCAAATGGGGGGTACAACCAGCCACAGCCCACCCGTGTCCAAAGTCATTAGGTCTCCCTTCCCTTCAAGGTGGCTGTCCCTCCCCTGCCAGTGCAGCCTCACTGTGGGCCATTCTTAACAACTCCACTACAAATGTCCAGCAAAGAAGGGGTGTGCTGTGATTATGATTTTCACATCATTAACCTTCATAAAGGAGAAGGCCAAACCACTCATCAGGAAGAGGAAACCAGAAAAACTTACCAAGTAAGAGAACGGCAAGTACAAGTATCCAACCCAAGAGCAGATACCCGTTTCTTCAGGCGCTCACACCACGGGCAGACCTAACACACACACACATCCGTGTCTATTCAAGAACAGGCTTGACTGTCTCTTTCTGAACCTGCCTCATTTCTCAGAAATGGCAGGTGGAAAATTCAGCCTATCTTCTGTAAACAAATAACTTTTACCTGGGGGTCCGGGGTTGCCAATTTTATAAAAAGTTGTGAATAGTCTGACATTGCACCTCGTCTTCTGAATCGCACAGGCACCAAAATGTTCCCCAAATTAGGATGGGTCAGACATACCTAACCCTGAAACCACCTCAGATGTCCCTTCAGAATCCTAAGGGCATCGCTACAAAGTCTGCTTGACCAATTTCTCTGCAGATGCAGAAGGTATAAGAGACACTCCAGGAATTATTTCTTTTGAAAAATCTAGAGAGCCTAAGATAAAGGCTCTATTTGTCTATAAAGTGTGACGTGTAGAAAAAGAATTCAGGAATGTGTGACTTCTTATTGTTAGGATTTAGCATAAACGGGGATGTACCATAGTCATCTAGGAGAAGTAAGGCTAAGATCTCAGAAGGCTGGGTAGACTCTGAAATTAGAGAAGGAAGAAAGCTGTAGAAAAAAATCCAGTAAGATGTTAGGCCTGACTCAAAAAGAAAAACACCACAGTAAGAACTCGGACATTTTCCCCTTAAAATCATTGTCCCATTTCTCACGTTAAAGGCACATGGGGAAGCAGAGCTGTGGAATTTCAAGGAACCAGTGTGAAACAACAATCAAACAGCCTCATCTTTGTCTCCTCTCCCTCTAGGGGATGGCTGTTTCAAGTTTTAAATACAATTCTTATGGTTAACGTTATTCTCATAAACATTTTTAATCATAACAACCTAAAGGGTCCTGATATTTAAGAGGTATTTTAGAGTTCACAACTACCCAAAACCCGTCCCTATGTCAGCATGGAGGGAACCAAAGCCAGCAGAGCAAGACCCAGTTTGCCTGGGGTCAAAAAGTACTTGGCAATGAGCCGCACAGGGCTGTAGACCATGAAGTGTGCTTCTGCTTCAGCCTACCTTGTCGCCTTCCTTATCAACTGTCAGGAATCCTTGCCTGAACTCTACCCAGAGTTGGGCGTCTCAAGGTACACAGCTAAGGAACCATCTCACAGTGTCCTCAAGGTAATCAACAATCCTTCTCCATCTCTGGTATCTCTCCCTCCCAGGTCTGGTTGAATTATTTTCCCCTAAGGAAAATCTTCTACCAGATCTACCAAGGCCACTGGTAGGATGAGAAAACAAAGCACAACAAGATAACTATCAAAACATCCCAATAACCAAAACTTGGGATTCACCGTTTGCTTTGTCCTGACAAGCCTTCCAGAGCCCTGCACCTGAGCTATTTTTGCACTTGCCAGGCCCGAGGTTCTGTGGGGAGGTTATGGTATAGCAGGTCATGAACATACCACGTGGATAGAATATCACCAGGCCCTTGCTCTCACACCCAAACAGATCTCTTAGGCTAGGGCCCAGGCCTTCTTTCCCTCCCTCCCCAAAAAGTCACTATTCAAATTACAACCTGTGTGCTCCTAGGAAAAGCACAGTGGAGAGGAAAGAGTCTGGAAACCGATTTTCCAAGCCCAGCCCTGCCACTAACTGGGTCTGTCACGTTGCTTCTTCCCTGGGCAACCTCTTCCCTACTCTGGCAACCTCCTCCCCATTCTGGGTCTATAGTAGGAAAGTGGGGAACACAATCCAAAAATACCTTGTACTCCAACACGAGGATTCCTGCGGCACTTACTAATAAGCATATATTCTGTGTCAGGTGCAATCTAGATATTCCGGGGCCCTAGCAAATAATGACTGCTCTAAAGCTCCTGGAGGAATCTCCCATTAAATCTCCCATGCAATTAGTGGAACAACACAATAATCAACGGTGCAGGAACTACTACAAATAAGGTAAGTGGAAATACTGTAGGAATGATTTAATTAAGGATGATGACACTGGCCCACAGTACCCAAACCTCGCTGGCTTATTTGGAGAGACTTTCTCCCAATCTATTGAATCAAACTATCTGGGAGTGGCCCAGGACCCTGCATTTCTGTTCACCTCGCCAGGCAATTCTGATGGTCAGTTATTAGCATCAATTATCAGGGCAATAATGGGAATAGAGTGTATCTGCAGATTCCATCTTACTTTTCACAAAGGCACTTTTAAATCTCTGAGTTGATGGAACTTTACCCTGAAGTGAGAACCATGTAAACTAAAAGTTGTACCCTCATATTAATTTTGAAAAATTAAAAAAAAAATCCTCAAAAAAATAAATCTCTAAATTGATTGTCACTACAACCTAGCTGGTTGGTCAACACCAGTAATCTCCAAATCCATCTTAAAACAGAAGGAAGGGAGGGACAGAAACTTAAGGGACTCAAGCATACACAGTGACAAGAGATTCCAAAGCAGAACGCAAGTCTCTGGCAGGTCCAGGCCAGAATGCCTCATCTGCTCCCTGCTGTGCCTTTCTGCTAAAGATGAAGGAACCCCTAGAAGAGACTAGGTAGGATGGGCAAGGGGTGCCCAGGCAGGAAAGCAAGCTCCAGGAAAGGGCAAGCATGATGCAATGGCACAGCCCCAAGGCAGGGGGCTGGGGGAAGGGAGCTTCGGAGACAGTCTCACTCCACATGACCAAAGGCAGCCCGGGACAAGCCATCTGCAGGAAGCCCCAAGACTGAGTCCCACCCAAAGGGCTATAGATTCCAATCAAATGTCAGCTCTGCACCCAAATCCCCAAAGCCGAGAGTCAAAGGCCTTGAAGTCACTAGAAGAATACAAAAGGAAGAGCCCTTGTCCCATCTTGCTCAAAACAAGTCACTAGTCTCTAACCCTCTAACCACCATAGGAAGGCACTGCTCATTCCCTGACCGCCCCCTCCACCCCCGCCCGCCAACTGGTGACTAGCTGCTAGAGGACTCTCCCATTAAGAGGCAGGCCAGAGACAATCTGCCTTTAGGTAGAAAAACATTTACCATCTTCTGTTGGTAAAAAAATCCACCTTGCAGTCACAATGTTTTTTGTTTTTTATTACTACTTCTCCCCCAACCCCCGAAACAGAGTCTCACTTCATGGCCCTCAGTAGAGTGCCGTGGCATCATAGTTCACAGCACCCTCCAACTCCTGGGCTTAAGAAATTCTCTTGCCTCACCCTCCCCAGAGCTGGGATTATAGGCGCCCGTCAAAATGCCCAGCCATTTTTTTGTTGCAGTTTGGCCGGGGCCAGGTTTAAATCCACCACCCTCGGTATATGGGGCCGGCACCCTACTCACTGAGCCACAGGTGCCACCCCTACTACTTCTTATTAAAAGGCCAAGTGTGATCCAGTCAATTGAAATGTTTTAGTTGCCACCTGTGTCTTTACCCACACACCTAGAGACCAGGAAAACAGCTGGAATGGAGCAGAGATTAGGGAACCAGTGGATTTCTCTGAGAACTGAATATGAAACATTTGGGGATAAGAATGTAAATAAAACATGGTACATCCAACAGATGGACTACGAGCAATACAGATAGATGATGTACTGACCCATGCTACCAATATGGGTGACCCCTGAAAACACTACGCTAACTTAAAGACGGAAGACCCCAATCCTAAAAAGACCACCTGTTATATGATGCCTTTTATATGAAATATCCAGAATAAGCTAATCCACAGAGACAGAGAGTAAATCAGCCATTGCCGGAAGCAGGGGACACAGGAAGGGACAGTGACCACCAGGGATGCTGGCTTTCTTTTTGGAGTGATGAAAATATTCTGAAAATAGTGGTGATGTTTAACGAAACCTTGGGAACACACTAAAGCCACTAAATTGTACACTTTAAATGGGTACATTTTAGAGTATGTGAATTCTATCTCAATTTTAAATGATTTGCAAAAAGATGACATATGGTCATCTTTGACGGTGCCTTAAGAGGCAAAGGTGGGGCGGGGCAGAGTCACATATCCACATACTCCACCTCAAAAGAACGAACAGAAAGCATGTGAATGAACATGTTCTACCCCAAATCATACCCTCCCAAGCTTCTTGGAAAAACAAGCAATTCCCAAATGTGGTTTTGGGTGGTGGCGTTAGACCACGGGGAGGGACAGTTACAAAGGCCTGGGAACCCCGAGACCTCAGATGAAAGAGAGTGCAGCATAGCCTGGATCAAAGGTGCTATGAAGGAACATGGGAGACAGGCTGACACGTGTGTAAGTTGTTCGAGGCATATGGTTAAAAACACGCAGCAGAGCGGTGGAGTCAGCCCGAGCAAACCACAAGCAATTCAGAAACCCCACTCCTATACCACTCCAGAAAGATAAGCTGGCTCTGCGCCTCGGTGTCTCTATCTTAAAAATGGGCATGAAATTCCATGCCATTTATTCAACCTCAAAGGATAAACCATGCGAACAAAGGAAAAGAATTATATAAGGTCCGCGGCAGTTAAAATGTGCTACTTCCTCCTCCAACGAGGCAGGGCATTTAAAACCAGACCTTTCGGGTCTACCATGGAAACAGTTCAAGATGAAGCCAACAGATGACCCAATTTGAGAGGTACAAAGCCAGCCAGTTACAGGGTCCTGGTGACCTGCAGGGTTATTTTAAATGTATGAATCATCAGATTGCAGCAGATAGTAAAATCAAGAATTTTAGAAATTCCTTTCTTCCCCCATGACTGGGAGCTCTCAAGAGTTGGATTTTTCTAATTAGGTTCTCCCTCCCCGTCCCCTATTTCTTCCCCCCTTTCCCCAGCAACAAAAGACAAGGGAAGCCTTGGCAGTCAGAGAGCAATGCATTAACTCGCATTAGTCGGTCTGCTCTGGAACCAAACGCAGGACAGGGCTGGGCGCATGTCCTCCCGCTCCAACTGAAGCTGCGACCCGTGCTGCATTTTTTTCCCCGCTTGTCACATTTGAAAGAGGTCCATGGCTCCAGCAAGGTCTCCCTGTCCAAATTTTTATTGTCAAACTCTAGCTGTGACAAGCATGTGGCCGTGCAGGGTAACGCTACACCCAGGAAGCCGAAAGGTCAACGGCGCGTCTGGTTCATTTTGCCTGGGGAGGCACCAACCCCGAAGCCAGGGTGAAGATTTACGTGAGGCTGACCTTGTGGAGGCCCCACGACCCCCCTGCACACAGTCTTGCTGCCTCAGCCAGAAGCAGCCTGCCACTCAAGTATCATCTTGCTGTAACAAATTACTCCTAACCCAGGATTATGGCTCTTTCCAAATCCCTCCTAGAGAGCAAGGAAATAAACATTCTCTCCCAGGACTCTGCCCCAGTTGTTCCCCCTGTTGGTAATCCTTGTCTCTATTTGCTTCTCCTACAAGCCTTCGTCTGGGAGGTCTGCTAGACCATCCCGGCCCACTTTTCTTTCAGACATAAGCTGAATGTCTCAATTGTCCATTAGGCACAGTAAAAGATGAAGGCTGGCTTTCTGTCCGGAGAAGCCTCACACAATAGTTCCCTTTGCCCACACACTTCTCATCTGACTGCAGACTCACTCAAGGAAGTCCACACCCCCATTCCTTCCTCATGTTCCACAGGGAACAGCGAGTGAGGACGGCTGCAAGAGCACGGCACACCAGGCTGTGCAGACTCCCCACATCCCAGAGAAGCAGGGCTGCCCCCCAGGGGTGGCCTAACATCTGAGGAGTGGGCTCAGAGAATAGGGAGGGTATGGAGTGGGCAAACCTGTGGCCTTACAGCCACGTGCGGCCTTCTGGATCCTTAAGGGTGGCCTTTTAACTGAATCCAAATTTTACAGAACAAATCCTTTTAATAAAGGGGTCTGTGAAGTTTGGATTTCATCAAGGGGCCACCCTTGGGGATCTGGAGGACCACATGTGGCCTTGAGGCCACAGGTTCCTCATGATAGCAGGGTACAGGCAAGAGAAACTGCCTCTCTCACCCCAGCTTGTGGTTTCCTTTAATAAAACTACTAGGAGATATTTCGAGCACAATAACCTCATTTGGGGAAGGAAATACAGTTCTGTCCACTTCTAAAGTCGCCTCTGAAACCCTGGGATATTCCGGGCATTCCGATATCGAGAGCTGATTTTGTTTGTTCAATTGTATACACACGGACTGACTAGGATACAAGAAGCAAGAACAGAACAATGGATATTATAATCAAAGGGGGTGATTTCGGGAGATAAGGATCTCGGAGCCGTTTTAAGCAAGACTTTCTCTGCAGAAAAAAAGAATGGTTGACAGCACACTGACAGGTGACAGACATGGAGCCAAATCCTGAAAGAACCAAGACACCCCTGAAACATAAATACCCCCCACATCAAAATCCAGACAACACCAACACATCAAATGCCTGCTTCAAAAAAAAAGTAATAACCACCTCAAGAAATGCAATGAGTAGACACAACGAACTCATCCTAGAACGAGCACGGCCTTTGTGTTCTCATCCCCAAGCCCAAGCTGACCACCCTCCCTTCTCTTGACTGGCCACCATGCCTCTCTAAACCAACTTGTTCTCTGCTTTTGTGGTTTTACTCTTTAAAAGAACTTGGCTTGGGAAGGCGCAGTAACGATCTGAAGCTAACCACTTAGCTCATTAGTATGTCATCTGGACAAGCAAAATCAATTCCAACAGCATCAAGTTTGGGTATTCCCTCCCCTAAAGGTCTGCACTATTAATAGCAAGAAAGTTTCCCAGGCTTCAGTTTATTTGTAATCCCAACCAGCCCTGACCACAGAACCTGGCCATCTCTACTTCTAGAGCTCCCAGGGATTTAGGAGAATAAATTTCAGTTTTTCAACAGCAGCAGAAAGATGTGGAAAGATGGCTAGACTTGACGGAGAAGGGATGGTGAGGGCCAAAGAGGGCTTGATCCCTGGAAAGGAATGGAGAGCAAAGGGGAAGAACCAAGCAATGTCTCTTTACCCCTGTGACACAGCTCCAGGGCCCTCCCTTCCAGCCACAGAGGTCACCACCTGTAGAGTAATTGGACAGATGGTTCTAGAAGCAGCATGTTTGATCTCAGCACAGAGGCTGAGCCCTGCAATCCCAATGCTTTGGAAGACCCAGGCAGGAGGATAACTTGAGGCCAGGAGTTTAAGATCAGAAATTATTTTTAAATTAGCCAGGCATGGTGGCACATGCCTGTAGTCCTAGCTACTTGGGAGGCTGATGACTTAAACCCAGGAGTTTGAGGCGACAGTGAGCTGTGACTGCACTAATGTATTCCAGCCTGGTGGAACCTGCCTCCAGAAAAAAGCAGCAGCAGGCTGGTTAAAAATAAACTTAAAATACCACTAATTTTGGCCCAGATGGTACAGCAGAATGGTTAGAAGCAAGAATGCCAGGGTGTAAATCCAGGACCTGTGGCTTTGTTCTTCTAGGGCCTTGGACAAATGGCTTCACCTCTCAATGCCTCCAAACCCTTGCCTGTAAAATGAGGATAGTGACAGTACAGGTAGAGCATCCCTAACCCAAAGTCCAAAATGCTTCTTCAATATCCAAACTCTTGGAGGCCAACATGGTGAAAGTGGAAAATTCCACACCAGCCCTCAGGTGACAAGTCACAGTCAAAACTTTGTTTTGTACACAACATTATTTTAATGATGAGGCATAAAATTTCCTTCAGGCCATGTGTATGAGGTGTATATGAAACACACATGAATGCCCTACTTAGACGTGGGTCCCATCCCAAGGTATCTCATTACGTATATGCAAATATTCCAAAATCAAATAAAAATTAAAAATCTGAAACACTAGCTGGTCCCAAGCATTTTGGATAGAGATATTCAACCTGTCCTTCCCCACAGGATGAGTCAGTGACTGGCAGTCTATCTGCTGGGATACCCAGGATCCCTGTTCTTGTCCCCATATATCTCCCTACTCCTTTTCCTCTGGACCACTGAGGCCATGTGGTGTGTGAGACAGAGCTTACAGGGTGTCCGTGAACACACAGTCTCACTCCAGGGAGTAAAAAGGGAGAAGGGAGCGGCAAGTGGTTTACGTAATTAAATGCAGGAAGCCAACAGAGGGCTGCCCAGGCAGGGCACTTGACTCACAGACCAGCTGACAACCATCCACCACTCCTGTCCACAAGCAAATGGAAAAGCAAGAACTCATTCATTCAGATATTTTAAATACATCCCCCTTTTTCTCTTTATGTGCCCTAAAAGGGGGCTTTGCCTTGGGAATTCACCTCCAGCTATCTAACGTTTCCCAAATGCCTAAATGAGAGGAAGCCAATTTAATGAGGTCTCAGTGCTACAGAAAATGGCAAGTCAAACTCAGTCCTGCTCCCGTACAGGTGAGCAGACAGACATCCCAACCAAAAGGTCTTCCTGAGTTCAGCCCAACTCACTCTGCAGACACGAGGGGCACAAGGTGAACTGCACACGCCACCAACAGAGGGAAACCGAAACGCTAATCCAGCACAGTCTCGCAGATGACAGTTCACGCTACACCTTTAATGCTGGTGTGCTGAGGACAATATCCCAGGAGCCCTGTTTTTGTACCCAGAATGTTTTCCCGCTCCTTTCCTTTGGACCACTGAGCCCCTGCTGTGTTAACTGGGCCTAATCTGTGAGGACTGGAAGCCAGCTTGTAAGTGGGTTCAAACCCAAGCTCCTCAATTTCATTCATTCAACAAAATATTTACTGAGTGCCTCATATGTACCAAGTACTGACATCAAGAGCTGGACCTTCTCAGGGCGTGAGTTTGGGCAAATAATCTCCCCTCTCTGAGCACTGGTTTCCTCATCTGTAAAATGGGAGTACAAACAAACAGGCGTCCCCCAGGTTCTTGTAAGGATCAAATGCTTGGGCCTGCACCTGTCATATAGTAAGTGCTTAATATCGCCATTAATATAATCAGGATCATCAGGATAAAGCCCCTTGAGATACTGTAAAATTTTATATCATCCCAACAGTAAATCCCTAGATGTGTGTATTAACCAGCATGTATTAACACTTCAGATTAAGTAAAGCGAAGTGACTCAGGACATTCCTAGTTAACCAGCCTCACCCCTCCAGACTGCTCTCCTCCCCCCACACTCTATTCACTCATGTCCCCACCAGCTTTCTGGTTAAGTGGAACTTTTCTGTCCCCCTGTTTGGGCTCCCCAGCAAGTATGGGGAGCTCAGCGGTAGATCTGGTACACTAAGTCAATGCATCTCTCCCCTCCAACTGGCTCTCAAACTTAAAGATTTTCTTAATGCTTGCAAGCCCAGAATTCTGAATTTGCCCTCACGTTCTGCACACACAGACACATGCAGCACGAACAGGCACGTGGAGGCACGAGCCGGCCCCCGGCACAGAGGATGGTGATGCCCTGGGTTAAACCCAGCAGCAGCTGCTCAAAGGAACCACACGAAACCATCGTCATCCCGGAGAAGTCCTGTAATGTGCACAAAATGAAAATGAGAAAGAAAAAAAATCCTGACGAAAACCTGCCACTTTTCTCCCAGGTCATGTCTTGGGTTTTTTTTTTTTTTTTCCTTCTATCTTTCTTCAGAGACCTCGATAAGATTTAAAACCTGGCCAGTTAAAAAAGATTGCCTAAAGAAGGGGTGGAAGGTTGGGAAAGAGAAATTCAAAGAACTCCCTGGCGTCCCTGGCTTACCACGGCAAAGCAGAAAAACAAGGGTCAGGCATTGGCACCCTGTCTCGGGACCACAGCCAGCCTCTGGTTCAGTCCAAAGACCAGCGTGGACATCCTCCTCCCACACTGGCCATGTACTCTGAGAATGAAGAAAGCAAAAGTCCAGGCTGAACACGAGCCAAGTTAGATACGAAAATGCCCAGAACAAACCCATGTGGAAAGCTCAGTGTTCAGCGTGGCTGAAAGAGCAGCCTGTCAGACCCATCCGGTGTTTGAACCCCAGACCACCAACTACTTCCAGAGAGACCGGAGGCAGGTTACTTAACCTCTCTGATCCTCAGTTTCCTCTTCTATCCGATGAGAGATAACAGCTCTGAATCAGCGTTGTTGCCAAATCCTTGCAGTTAGTGGCTTAGGACAGTACCTAGCATATGGTAAGTGCTCAAAAAATGTTGGCTCTTATCACCATGGTTGTTGTTATTGCAAAACTGATATTTGTCGTTTTAAGCAATAACGTCAGGAAATCCTATTTGTTGTTGTTATTCAACAGAGCAGTGTGTTGTCAGAAATTTCTTTTCTAGGAGGTGGGCATAAAAAGGGCAGCTATTTGGTAGTTATCTGTGACCTTACTATAGGGAAAGCACTCTGATACTTTACCCATTTTCCAGATGACTTTTCAGGAAACTGATCTGGGAGAGAACTCAGGCAACCGGCCCAAGGTCACAGGATTTAGAAGTGAAGGTTACGAGGACAGGAAACATGTTTGCCTCGCTGTGCCCCTGTGCCAAGCATGAATAGTCTCTTTAAGCCTCATTTAACATTCGACAAATATTTATTGATGCCGGTACTTTGCTGGGCATTATGCTGGGTACTAGAGACAGAAGAGAAAGATCACAAGGCCCAAGAGTCAGGTGACCGGAGGACAAATCCCAACTCTCCCCCTAACTTGTGTGACATGAGCAGTGCTGGTTTCCCCAGCCCTCAGTTGCTGTAAAATAGTTCCCCCCTCCCTGCCCCACCTCCCTCAGAGGCACTGACAACACTTTAGCTAGTTGGCAGCTCTGGCAGAGCCTCAGAATTCATTCAGTGTTAGTTCCCTTCCCTCTGTCCTCTGTACACCCTAGCCACCTCCCAAACAAGCCGTGATTAATCCATAAAATGAGGGTAATGGTAATATCCCTTCAGAGGGCTGCGGTGAAAACTAAATGAAGTATCTGAAAAGTACTTAAGACTGTACAGCATTATAAAAACACCAGTCATTATTATTCCAGGAATGCACCCTGCCTCTGAACCCAGCTGCCTCTCTGCCGCCACTGGGAACTTGCTTTTTGCACCTTGTCAGCAAACCAGGCTCCAGCAGGTAAAGCCCACCTGGTCCTCCAGGCCAGAGGGGTACGAGAGGGTAGAGTGGGGAGTTCGGAGGAGGGTGCCCGCATCTCCAGGGAGAAAAGAGGACACACATCCACTACAGAATCCATACACGCCGGGTGGGGGAGAGAAGGCGGCTCTCGGCTACCAGGATGGAACCCACAACCACCTTTCCAGCTGCCGCACGTCAAGCATGGAGGCTGTCACATCCACGTCAATCAAAGCAGTGTTCCCTGTCCTGTACAGCAGGCCAGGCACGTTCCGGGTGACGAGCACCCTAAGGTGAGCAGTAGTAAGGCACATCACTGCCCTCCCTGACCTCATTATCTTCAGGCCCAGAAGATTCATTAATTAAAACAACACAACACAAACATTAACTTTTAAAAAGCAAAGCCTGGGGCCACAGAACTTCCAAGTATTTTAAGAGGCATCCACCCACTCACCACCTATTATTCCTGGTTTTAAAGAAGAGCAAAGGTGACAGGACGTTTGAGCAGGCCACTAGCTCAAAGGTTACAAAGGGGGTGATTCCTTTGTTGTCAAGCCTTTGACAATAACTTGAACCTGCCTCCCTCCAAACTGGCTAAAGACTGTGAGACAAGTGAGGTGAAGGTTTACTGTTCCTTAAGGTGCCAGTGTCAAGCCTGGCTGAAATCCATACGAAAGCCGTCAGCTGTCCATGGGACCAGCTTGCACACCTGAAAAATCAATATATCCGAAAACACTCACCTATTTACCACTTTAAAAAAAGAAGGGGGGAAAAAAAATCAACCACCTTTAACTGCTTTTCTCTGGGTGGTAGGATTACAGATAATTTTTTTCTTTATCCTTTCTAAAGTATTATTTTGATTCAAAAGTAAAATTTTAAAATATATATTTTTAGTAAACTACTACCAGGTGGCCCTAACTTATGTAGGACATAAGAAGTAAAAGGTACTACTACCAAGACTGGGGACATTTGAATTTGGCTGCAGAAACCTGATGGAGTCAGTGATGTTTATGGGGTGGAGCCCTATGGGCAGGCACAAGGTGGTCGGAACACACCCTCTACTTCCTACCATGCACCTGTGTCTGCAAAAGGACCCACGGGCCTGCAAAACCACAGGTGAGCCTTTCTGACAAAGGTATCCCGACCAGAGACCTAGTTTTGTGTCATTGCATTTATTACTGTGTGAAGATCAGACCGGCAGGACAGTGGCTAACCCCTGCCTGACACAGACCACACAGAAACGACAGCCCCAACCTTGCCTGGGTTAGGAGATCCCTGCTCTTTCCTGGCAATGCGACCAATGTGCTTCACCTGCCCACGGTCCGAGCATATGATGTTCCTGCCCATGGTGAGGATGTCCACAAACTCAGTTGCAGAGAGAACAACTACCAGTATGCCCCTGATGCCCTGCTTCCACCCTCTGCCCCCTGCTCCCACTGGTTCCAGAACCCTACCAGGATCTGCCTCCCCTCTTGGGGCCCCTCTGGACACTGCTCAGAATCCCACTGTCACTGCCATCTGCACTTCCTGACTCATGGCTGCCTCTCAAGAGCCCTGTCCAGCTCATCCCAGCTGCCAGCACCGCAGCTGGCCAATACTAGGTGCACAGGAAACGTACCCTGGACAAACAGGTCAAGTGATCCACCCTAGCCAATAGGAAAGGACTCAGAATGAAGCCGGCCAGCACTGTCCAGTTTTTGGCCACAGGGGCCCTTTCACTCGATACCAATCTGTGCAGACCCAAGGAGACAGCCCACTGTCCACCCAACATCCGTGAACCCCAAAACACAGAGTGCAGCAGAGAACAACAGGGCGACATACTCCGAGGGGGCAGTGCAAATGCTTTCCATGGCTAGTGTCACCTCCACATCCACTGACACCATAAACATAGCTGATTCCTCAACAGTCGGTAGAGATGGACTCGGGGTGAGTTAACCAACCCAATGCCTCCACCCAGAGCTGCGTCCAGCCACTCTGTGGTAGGCACCCAGAACTATGTGCCCTGGGTCCCCACGTTACCTTGCTCAGCTCTCTCCAACCCTCTTTAATACACTGAGTTTCTTTGTTTGCAAGTAAGATGCACTTTAAAGATCATAGGTCTACAGGTGCCCTTCATGGACCTCAGTCTCCTAATCTGTAAAATGAACACAAACCTAACTCTGTTTGCAGGGATGCTGTGGAAAGCAGATAAGAGCAGATTAAGGACAGGACAGAATTCAATACAAAGCTGTTCCTCCCTGTCCTTTTCCTCAGAAATAAGGTGACCAGGACAGGAATGGTTGGCTATCTCAGTAAGTATATGCCATCTTCAGAGACACTCTCTGCAAGGCCCAGGCCCTCTGCACAGGTTGTCACTGGCTGGAGAGTGTGTGTGCAGTGACCAGAGAGGGGGTCTCCAGGTGCCAGACCTTCCCCAGGTCAACTGCCACAGGCCACATCAATGAGAGCCCTCTGCCCCCCGACTTCTTGCCAGGCTCCAGCCATGGAGGGCAGGGTTCCCCCAAGAATTTTCATTTAAACGTATCTCTGTTCTTGCAGCAAAGCTCCCAAAGGAGACGGTGTGGGCTGCTGGAAGTGCACCTGAGGAGCAGCCAGGCACGTTTCCCCACGGGGGAATGGAGTAATGCCCGCTCCTTCCGATCACATGCGCAGAGCACGCACTCTCGGCTCGGGGCCCAAACACCCAGGCCCCATGAGAAACTGTCTGGGACAGTAAGACAGACACCGCCACTTGGCTTCATGGCAAACTGGGGTTTAGTACTGCTGGCTAGTCCTGTTTATGGGAAGCACAGTGGATGGTTACGGGGGAGACAAGGAGATGCTGCTGGGACAAAAATCCTCCCTTCTCTGCTTGCCAGGGGCGCTCTGAAAACTGGAGATGAGCCTCAAGAAGTGGTCAGTCCTTGGGGCAAAGAGACACCAGTGAGTTCAGAGAACGTAGGGCTCACGTTCGTGCTCCCAGGTGGGTGGCTGTCAGGGCCCAGGGGTAGGGGGGCATTTAGGGTACAGCCGCCCCTCATTAGATGCGGGGCGTGGTGGGGACAGATGCAATTCAGCATAGTGATTGAGGAGAAAGTAAAGAAATCTTTCCTTCAAAAACTGGCCCAATGGGACAGCACCTGTGGCTCAAGGAGTAGGGTGCCGGCCTTGTATACCAGAAGTGGTGGGTTCAAGTCTGGCCCCACCCAAAACTGCAAAACAAAAAAGACCCAATGATGAGCCTTCCCTCCCTCTCCAGCTGCAAATAGTGCCCAGCCTCAGCGCCCATAGCACAGTGGTTACAGCGCCAGCCACATACACCGAGGCTGGAGGGTTCAAACTCAGCCCAGGCCTGCTAAACAATAATGACAATCGCAATAAAAAAAACAGCTGTGCATTGTGGCAGGTGCCTATAGTCCAAGCTACTTGGGAGGCTGAGGCAAGAGAATCACTTAAGCCCAGGAGTTGGACGTTGCTGTGAGCTGTGATACCACAGCACTCTACCCAGGGTGACAGCGTGAGACTGTGTCACAAAAAAAAGAAGAAAAATAAGAGTGCTCCCTGGCACCCGCTGGATCCAATTCCCACCTAAGTCACCTGCAATGAAGCAGGGGAAAGGGCCAGAGGGCTCCCCATCCCATCCTGGGCTCTGGCCCAGCCACGGCACACCAAGATCTTACAAGGAAATGAAATATTGACACATGCTGAAGACCCACACCAATCAGTCTAGACCATTCTGCCATATCAAAGGCTAATTTTCAACCCCGACCCTCCCAACTCAAGTATACTTGGGTCTCCAGAAAGCAGATTCCTTACATATTATAAAATTTAGTAAAATTCACATTTTAAGCAATACGCAAACCACAGCCTAGTTTGGAGTTACTGTTTTTAATATTACATTACTATCCAGAACTGACCCTAACCTCACCTGCCTCCAGACCCTCCAGAAATGGGGGCCCTGGTGTCACCGGGGTTAGAAAGACTCCAGCTTTGTCCCTGCTGTGCAACCAACTGCATGTCTTTCTCATCACCTGCCTATAATCCGAGACACACACTCCATGGCTGATTTCAGTCCCTCACACTTTCTTCAGTGTCTTGTTTTGTTTTTAAATAAAGCCCATGGGACAGGAGAGGCCTGACCGGGGGGGCTACATACACCTGGCATGAGGCAGGGAGCACCCCGGGGCCTCGCACACCTCCATTCTCATCCAGGCTAATAATAAATAATAATACTTTTCACTTCTCTGGTGCCTTTCATCTGAGGATTTCAAAGTGAGTGCTCTGCAAACATTAACTAATTATTCCTCACAGAATCCCAAGGAGACAGCAGAGGAACAGCAGAGGAACGGGGATGACAAAGCCTGGGCTGGCCAAAAAAACTGCAGAATTTCTAACATCCAAGGATTCTACACTCTCCGGAGGACAAAGTGCCCCATGAGGGAAGAGAGAAGAAATCTTGTCCTTTCAGGAATAAGGTTTGGCCCCGGGCTTCTAAAATCTCACCCCGACATGATCAACAAATAAAGGTCCCCAGGCATGCACACCAGGCACTTCCATTCTAGACACATCCTTGACCTTGGAATTCAGCCTCCCAAAACGGCCACCAGACAGTCTAAATCGGGTCCCAGAGGAGTGATGTTCAAAATATGCAATTCCAGTAGATGGCCCTCTCAGGGGCCTGCCAGAATCCTGAAGCCTCCTGCTATGCTCAAGGGTAGGGAGCTTTACAGTTAGTTACTGGACGTGGGGTGTTGGGAAGGAAATGAAAAGTGTGAACATATCTCGGGATTTTGGCCACCAGCATCCCAGAATGCTAACGGAGAGACAAACGCATTCCCTACCCAACCACCCGCCTCACTAAGAGGCCAGGCTCTCTGGGCACATCCCCCTCGGCGCACGCAGCCCTTTGCTCACGTGCTAACTCAATTCACTTTTGCATCCACACACACAGCAACACACAATGGGTAACAGAGGGAAAATGAATGTACAGCGAGGCTCAGTCAGTCGGCACTCAATGATTCTCGCAAATTAGACAAAATCAATGAATAATGTGAACTGCACATCATTTTTAAGAAAAACATCCCTTTTCCTTCCTGGTTCCTTTAAACACTTACGAGTAACCCCCAAATAAGCAAAGCACATATTCCCTAGATGATGAGATCCTTCAGAAAGCTGCAGAAAGTCATGGTTTAGCCAGGCAGGTGTCTGTATGTAAATAGCAAGGCTTCTAAAGGACCTGGAGACAAGTTAATGGCCCTCTGCTAGCTGGCTACTCAACGCCAAGGAAACGCTTTCATCATAAAGCAGAGAAATGTCAGTTTGGGGTCCTGATCAAATTACCTGTAATTCCAAAGTCCTGGGTATCCTTTTTCCTAAAATGCGTCTCCCCTCTGTCTCTGTGCTCATTCAGACCACCACCCTAGCAGTACCTGCTGGGCCCTCACCCCTAGAACAGTCCTTGGCCCTCCGCATTCTCTCAGCAAACATGGCTCACTTAAGGAAGCAATTTTGGTGATTTGTAAGCCCGCTGCCCTCCCTCTGCTGTTTTATGAATGGAACAGCCAGGGCTACCAAACCCCAGAAGTGGCATCGCTCACCGGTTACTGCCCCTGGGGAGCACCTGCGGATCGATCCTTTAAACCTGCTGATGCCTGGCTCCCAGTCCCTGAGGTTCAGACCTTATTGAAATGGGGTACAACCCGGGCACTGGGACTTTAAAAGGTTCCCAGGTGATGCTGCCATGCAACAACGTTTGGCAACCACTGCCAAAAAGCCTCAAGCTACGGCGAATGGTAAGAGCTGGGGAGAAATGTGAGCGCTCAGACCCCACCCCAGGCCAACTTTTACCAAATCTGCATTTTAAACAGCTCCAAAGAATCAGAGGCCCCTCTGCACACAGAATTTCAGGACAGAAACCCAAATGAGCTTTCTAGCTTATGGACCACCCTCCTCCCCACATCTCTGGCCTCTCTCTGGTGACCTGCCTTTCTGCAATTTAATGGCTCTGTGCCTTCCTTCACCTGATTCTCTCCCCCAGGCTGGGTCAGATGATACTCCTCTGCCAAGGTTTACGCGTGCAGGTGCCAATTTTTTTCCTCTCTCCAAAGAACACCAATCCCTCTACCACCCTCTGGCCTGTAACCACTAAGCAAACTCCAACTAAAGCTGGGTTTCTGCAGGACAGGGACCGTAGCCAAGACAATGACACCAACTCTGCAGGCAGATGACATCCAGAAGCAAAGCCACCTTCCACCAAGGACACGATGACCTTGTGAGCTTTGGATGCCCTACCCACAAAATAGGAAGGACACCATCCACCTGGTTAACTGCAGGACAGAATGTATGTGAAATGCTTGAAGAGCAGCCTAAGTGACTCAGAATGCAAATGACAAGTCTTATTATACTAATATAGTAATTCCAGAACTTTAGAATCATTTAGAGAGCTTTAAATTGATTGATGTCTGGATCTCCCCAACACTGTGAAACCTAGGCATTGAGATTTCTATAAAAGCTCTCCAGGTGATCCCATGGCACAGTAAATTGGGGGAACCACTGTCCTGATACAGAGTAGGCAGGGGACACCCATGAATAGGTGTTACTGCCACAAAAAACTAAGACATACAACCCTTCACACCTGTTCAAGTAACCCCTGCCCTGGCTGACCTGCCTCCCAATCTCTAATCAGAGGAGGCCAGCCCAGCAATCACGAGAGCAAATTTCTTTCTATAATGTGGGAAAACTCAAAGCTCCCAAAGACCCCAAAACTCCATCCTCTAATAGTGCATTCCAGTCAACTAGAACGGGGAACAGTGAAAACGGAACCCACAAAGGCCTGTGGGTGACACAGGGATGTGGTTAAAGACAACCAAAGACTTAAGATCCCCAAGTGAAAGATAAACGGACTCAGTGCACTTGTCTTTTATGGTCTCCCTTAATTACCTAAAAGAACCAACCATGCTACAGAACAGGTCTGTGGGAAACCTTTCATCTCTCCCTCATCGCTCCCTCACCTCTTCCCCTGAGACTCAATGGGTTTTCTTAAATGTATGAAAGGCTCTGTCCAAGAATGTTATCTTTAATTTACCATCCTCTAAGGAACATGAATTGAGAGGCTAAACACATTTGACAATGGCCCCTTTACGGCTTTAAGCATAGGCAAAAAAGAGGCCCATCTCAGGGATGGTCAATGGAGCGTTAGCTCCTGGGGTTAGGGCAAGCGGTAACCTTCCTCCCAGAGGTGGACTTTAAGGTGGGAATCTCCCCAAAGCCCCAGGATATGTCCCTGAGACTTTGGAGACCCACCCCTCCTGGCTGGCATCATGTGTTTTCCGAAGAATTTCCAGAAGCCCAAACCCTACAGTGGCAAAAGATGTACTTTTGACAAGGCTCCAAAGGGCCCTGTATAATGAATGCAGTCGGGAGTCTCCAGGGCTGAAAACCTAGAGCCACGAGGACTCCTGCCAACAGCTCTGATCAAGACGTGGCAGAGATTTGCCAAGACCATTCAGAAGGTAACCGACCCAGCCGAGAATGCTGGCTCCTCGGGGCCAGCTCCATCAACCAGCCTGGAAATGCTGGTGACCTGAAAAGTGGGGACAACTCTGAGAACCCATATCCAGATTTAAAACAACAGAGGAGAATGCATCTGGTCCAAAATGAATTCTCATCTCTACCAAACCAGATCCCTAGAAGCCTCAGACCACTCCATGAGCAGTATTTTGAGACCATTCATGGGTTGAGCAGGAACTCGGGACTCATCGGGTCTAGAGGTCAACTGGTCTCAGGAATGGGAGGACGGACAGGAGAGCACCCAGAGTTGACACATGTCCCAAACCGCAAGTCACCAAAGGAGGGAATGGAAGGAAAAGCACTTTCCCGAGATGCAGGGCTTCAAGCACGGTGTCGGGCAGTACAGGCTGTTACTCTGGTTGTCACGGGATTCTATTAATGTGTATCAGGGGAAAAAAGCACATCAAACCTATAGTTTTATAGATGTTAATTAAGGCTTACAGCAAGGCTGAGTTTAAATAAATGAACTAAATGCCCAAATATATTAAATAAATAATGGCGCAGGAGATACACGGTTATGCCAAGAATCATGATGGGTTGATGGGGATGAAGGATGCTGGAGAAACTAGAGAAATCCAACAGGAATTCTGGCCACACAGTGACCCCCACAGGGAGCGTGAACCCAGGAGAGCTGAGCACTGAAAGGGTAGCTCGTGATGCTGAAGACACCCAAGGATGCTCTGGGCATGCACCGAAAAGGCACCCAAGGCAGGTGTGGGGAACGTGATCTTCCCCGGAGGCGAGCTGCCTGCCAAATGGTATTGAGGCAAAAAATGTGTTTGAAAACCACTCAAACAGAGCTTTGGGTGAAAATATGAAAGAGGAGTGTTACAGAAAATGTTAAGATTAAACCACAACCAAACAAGTGTCTGCAAGGCTCAGGACAGAAACCAGGCAGAAAAGGCGGTTCGGTCGCTTTCACTTTTACTTGCCATGAAATTCAGTTTCCAGCTCTCAGGCCTGAGGCCCTCTCTCCACTGTGATGTCTGGGCTGCACACAACTTCCCAAAGCCCCCAGCCACGCGGCCTGCTTTTGCCTGGCCTCCTTTGAATTCCATCAGAATTCAGAAACCCCCAGCTAAATCAGAACAGTCAGTGGCAGAGAGATACCATGCCAAAAGGCAGATAGACGGCAAGTCCCGGCACGGGGCAAGGATAACACATGGGGCTCCCTCTCCCCAAACCCTCTCTTTGACTTCTGCCTTCTCCCCATCTGCCCCTCCCAACACCCCCAACACACACATCTTCTCTCCATGTTTTCACACTTTGCCGAGCAAAAGGGACAAAAGAGAAAGACGCTCTTGCTACAGCCCAAATTCATTCCAAATGTAAATGAAGCCCTCTTCCAACATTAGAGAGCATTTCCAGGAAAATGTGGCGGAATCGCCCTGTTTACTCCAGCCTCGGTGATGCTGCCACAACGCAGCACAACCTTCAGTCAAGCTATTAACTTGAACGTTGAACTTCACAGCCTGGCTGTCTTCCTCAGCCTTCCTTTTGATGTTACCTCCAAAGCAAAAGATCAAAGGCTTTGAGTGTGGTGAGGGGAAGTCCCAAGCTCTTAGCCTACCAGCCTGTGATATATGTTAAAATCCTGGCCAAAAGAGAGCCGGGGAGCCGGAGAGGGAGCTGGCTCCAGAGAGGCCTGGGGTGGGCAGGGAGCACAGGGACAGAAGCTGGAGAAGGAAGGAGGCCGCCAGTGATGGAGACATCAGGGACACACAGTCCAGGTGCTTCAGACACACAGAACCCTCAACATAGGACCAAAATGTCTCGGCAGGCATCGCAGGGTTTCCACTCACTCCCCTCCAAAAAAGCCAGCGCTGTCCTATGGGCCCTTCTCCAGCACAACGTACCCCCCCCCACCCCATCCAATCCTCCAGCACACTTGATGGGTGCCCACCGGGTTACAGACAGCGCCTGCTCTACAAAAGGGAGAAAGCGCTTGCTCATGTAATAACCACCCAGGAGTGCACAGACAGACAGAAGATGCCAGCGCCAAAGGGAAAGGAATATAGTTTTAAGAGGGTACAAAATACAGGCAGGAAGCCTCCCCCTGAGGCCGTGGCACAGAAAGAATGGGAAGGATCAAGCTGGGAGCAGCAATGGAGATAGCAGATGCAGGCTGGTGGTGATGAGGAGCCTGAGGCTGCAGGAACAGAAAGGGCACAGGCCAGCAGGCCCCGTGGGGCTCCCCGCAATTCCCTAACAAGATAAGATGCAAAAATCATTCTTATAGTGAAACATCCAAAGATTCCAACAGATTTCAATCTGGGGCCACAGGGGAGGTATGGAACTAAAATTACAACACCAGTGATGATTTCTGGTATATCAAGTTCAGAAAGAGAAAAACTAGCCTCTGACTGTAGGATCAGGAATGGTTCTCTCCGGAAGGTGTGCCCTGAAAAGCGGCAGGAAGAGCCTGCAGAAAGCTGGAAAAATCCTTCCTCTTGATCTGGGTGGTGGTTACACAGGTGCAGCCGGGTAAAACCCACAGCCCCGGACTCCGGAGGGCGTGTGCTTGCTGGAAGCTGCTCCTCAGTAAGTAAAGAGGTGGGGAGGTGGGAAAGGAAAAAAGCTGGCAATCGCTGGCACTGCCCGGTCACCTGCTCCCCCAGGGTGGGGAGCGGGGCCAAGGCCAGCTCTGGAACACCACACTGCTCCAGCCCTCGGGCTTTGCTAGTTCTCACCCTGGAGAATGGACTGGAAATATAAAAAGTGAGGTTTCAGCTAAGAAAACAAACAAGCCTATCTCTAGCCCTTTTCTCCTTTTTAGAAATAGAAATTTGGCTAAAGGGATGAAAAAGAGAAATTCTTGAGGGACAACTTTCATTATGGACAGAATGTGCTGTTTCCCAAGTTACTGCCCTCTCCTGGGTTCCATTTTATTTTTTACAAGAGGTCTCTAAAAGGAATCAGAGACCCTTGGAGCCAAATTTATCCTCCCTAAATCTATCCAAATCTAACAAGATCTTCCTCTAAGATACCAACGGAGCCGTTTTTCTCCCCTGCCCTCCTGGCCTTGAAACATTCCCATTGGAATGTTCTTTTCCTACCTCTGTGGATCCCCTGGACCAGTTCTGGGTTTTGTTTCCCAGAACATATAACAGCGACGCTCCACATTTACCCAGTGAGACTGTGACCCAGGCGGTTAAAAGAAAACAAACCGGACAGAAGGAACTATCAGATCCATCAACGAAAACCCTTGCCCAAATCTCCTGGAGTATTTCTTTTTTCTTTCCTTCCCTTTCCTTTCAGGCAAGCAGCGGGGATGACAAGGACAAACACTGGGCAATGACTGCTCCTCCTTCCCCACCCTCTCTGCAGATCACCTGTCTGGAGCAAGCCTCCCCCTGCCATATACAGGGAGGGGCAACTCAAGGCGGCAGGGGTGAGACAGCCACAAAAGCATCCTTCAGTCATGCAGTTCAGGGACACTTCAGGAATCACTGGCTTGGCTCTGCTAGAGAAACTGGGATAAAGGTGTCTCCCAAAGCCAGAGTCCAGCCCAGTAAGTTACACCCATGATGAACCTCGAGTTGGGAAGGTCCTAGAATTCGGCCAGCTCAAGCTCCCTTTCTACCAAAAGAAACTTAAAGCCTAGAGAGATGAGGCACCCCCTCCACAGTTACATCTGCCAGCTAGCAGTGGAGACAGACAGGCCTCCAATCATCCCCAGAACCCATCTTTCTCCCGGCACATCACCATAACTTGCACCATGCCACGTGGATCAGGGCAGGGTCCACCCATGCACATATTCATAACACACCCTGGAATGACCAGGTGGCCTGTCAGACCACATACGGGACCGTCTTGAGTGCTAAGAACCTCATTCATTCATCCACGCCTGACACAACACCTGCCAGGTGCTGCAGACACACTTAGGGTGGGGAAAGGCAGAAAGCCAAGCCCCCACCTCCCACCCCTTCCCCTGAACTGCCACAGCGATGAAGGCTTCCAGAACAAGACATCCCCAGGATTAGGAAGACAGGTTAAGAAACCCAGGTGAGCAAAGGCCCACCCCCAACAGTATACATAGATTGAGCGTGAGAAGTTTCATGTTAACTGCCTGAGTCACAGCTGGGAGAAGAAAAACGCCTTCTCAGTCCCAGACAGGGAAGCCTCCCAGTAGAAAGTAAAACTTGTGAAAGGAAAATTTCTAAGCCATCTTTGCTTTTTGAAGTATCTGGACCTATTAATCTGCTGATCTGAGTTACAACCCAAGGACCTAAGGTACCACTGTCCACTGAGCTGGGAACTCTGCAGAAAAAGACTGATTAAGGAGCCAGCTCAAACTAACTTCCACTCCCATCTGTGGCTCCATCACAGCTTCTGAAAATACCGATCTATTTTGTCTGGAGTCTTACAGAGACCCAATGCATCCTTTGGCTTCAAATCCATCCTACTTCTCCTTTCCAAGACCCCTTGGTCACTCTGCCACAGTGGCTCACTCTGTACTTCCCACCCCAAACAGTACCCCCATCCCTCCCCAACTTCCTTGAATTAAAAGTCCACCCTCAGGCCAGGTGCTGTGGCTCATGCCTACAATCCTAGCACTCTGGGAGGCCGAGGGCAGGTGGATCACTGGAGCTCAGGAGACCAGCCTGAGCAACAGTAAGACCCTGTCTCTACTAAAAATAGGAAAAACTAGCTGGGCAAGTTGGAACTACTGAGAAGGCAATCGCCCAACCTCAAGAGGTTGAGGTTGCTGTGAGCTATGATGTCAAAGCACTCTACCCAGGGTGACAGTGTGAAATTCTATCTCAAGAAAAAGGTCCACCCTCTTTTTTTTTTTGAGACAGAGTTTCACTTTGTCGCCCTCAGTAGAGTGCACTAGCATCACAGCTCACAGCAACCCCCAGCTCTTGAGCTTAGGCGATTCTCTTGCCTCAGCCTCCCGAGTAGCTGGGACTACAGGCACCTGCCACAATGCCCAGCTAAGTCCACCCTCTTTCAAAGGAACCAGCAGAGTATCTTCTCATTCATGAAGGACAAACTGATTTCGGGGAATCAACTTCCCCTTTCTACGCAGGCCTGTTTCCATAATCTGTGACATCCCAATGGTAAACAACGCCTAGCAGCAGGGTATCTTCTCATTCATGAAGGACAGACAAACTGATTTC
>NW_003852416.1:8675180-8683076 GCF_000181295.1 Otolemur garnettii
GACATCCCAATGGTAAACAACGCCTAGCAGCAGGGTATCTTCTCATTCATGAAGGACAGACAAACTGATTTCGGGGAATCAACTTCCCCTTTCTACGCAGGCCTGTTTCCATAATCCGTGACATCCCAATGGT
This sequence comes from Otolemur garnettii, assembly GCF_000181295.1. Taxonomy (NCBI): domain Eukaryota; kingdom Metazoa; phylum Chordata; class Mammalia; order Primates; family Galagidae; genus Otolemur; species Otolemur garnettii. The sequence continues at coordinate 8,675,314 of NW_003852416.1, forward strand.
AAATGACGCCTAGCTGGATTCTGGTGGCCTCAAGAGAACTAAAAAGCCTCCACAGATGTACATTCTCCATGTTCCCTCCCACTCAAAAGGTGCTCTTTGGGGTCCCTGTTACTAGGTGTGTACGGAGTTTCCAGCTTGACTCCACCGAGGACGGCACCATCTAAAAGCAACAGTGGTTCAACACAGTCTCAGGGAACGGATTTTGAGTCGGAAAGACTGGGGCTCAAATCCTGGCATTGACACCTACTGCCTGTGGAGCCTCAAGCCAGTTCCCTGATGGAAGCCTTGGGTTCCTCACCTGTTCAAGGAGAACCCCATCTACTGACCTCTGAGGCCTGGAGAAGGCACAACCGCCATGGTCAGTGGCTGGCACAAAGTAGGTTATCCTGATGGACGGGTCCCCTTCTCCCTCCCCTGCTTGCTCATGAAACATTTGGTAAGTTACAAGAAACAAAGCTAAAAAATTGTTCTGGCTGGGAAAGGGGGTCAGGGAGGGGAGAGAAAGGGGAAGAGAGGACAGCCATTATTTCTGAGCCCAAAAGAGACTCCAAGAGGGACCCAAGTGCAATCACAGAGACCATCACCACAAAAGCGACACCACTGGCACCACATGGGTGGCTGGGAAACAAAGATCCTGGCAGCCAAAGGGTCTCCAGGGGCACATGGGTGAGATCCCACGAAGAAAGAGCATCAAAAAGCATCCCCAAATCAAGACCTGATTGCATATCAGCCACAATAAATAATGTTTGCTCAAAAGGTGGGAGGCAAGGGGAGGGGGTGGGTAGAGACAGGCCCTTATTGGAGAAGGCAGACTTGCATATCCAATGTGGAAGAAAAGCTTGTTTTGTATGGTACACAATGGAGACATTGTTCACTAATGCTTTGCCCATACATAATCGGGCCTGCCTCTGGTTATTACATAAGTCTCCGATAGTCTGAGAGTCCAATAATTAATTTCTTTCCATAGTTATTCATTAAAATGAATATATTTTTATATATGTATATACATACACAGAAGAACACAGGCTCTAAAATGAAATTTAGAGATGAAGAAAAGGTGTAGACATGTCCAGTTGTTAAAAATGGTCATAGCCAAAAGAGTGGTGAACTCGGACAACTTCTTCCATTTGTCTCCTTCTGAGAAAAGGTGGTGTGAATAATGTGACTTTTATTTCCTTCGTGTATGTGTACTTTCCAGAGAGAAAGTCTCAAAACAGAAGCAAAGACAACTACATAGAACCACTAAACAAATCCGATGCAATTTCTTTTTCCTGTTACTTTGAAGACAGGCCAGTCACTGGCATACTTGAATGTCCATGTTCCCATCACCCAACACCAGGACCAGGTGCAGGTGCATCCCCAGGGACCCTGCGGCAGCGAGGTTACATTTCCTTTAGGAGGCGTAAATCAGGAAACGGGAATACACATACACACACCCTGAAACTAAACCAAGACTTCTCAACCACACGAGCAGTGCCTGTGGCTGGACAATCATCCACCACTGGAGGCTATCCTGCACACTACAGCCTGTCTTATGGCAGCCCCAGCCTCTGCCCACTAGATGCCAGTAGTGCCCCCCAAAGACTGACCATCCAGAATGTCACCAAATGCCCTCCAGGAAGCAAAACCACCTATACTTAAAAACAATTTCGACCCAGCAGCTCCAAGGAAAGACACAGCAGGCCCAGCTGCCTCCCTTGATGACCAGTTCATCTCCCTTGGTGGACAGTTCATCAGGCACACAATAAGCTCAAGGCCCAGCGAACTGACCTGAAAACATCTGGGTATGTGTGTGCCACCTTGAGACCTCTGTAGGGGGTCCCAGGCCTCACACAAGCCTGAATACAACAGACAGTCTTCATAAATCCCACTTTTTTCTTCTGAAGAACAGAAGCTGGGGACGGAAATGGTCATCACACTTAATAGTCACTATCCTCTTCAGTGGCAGGCATTACTGTGCCATTTTACAGATAGAAAAACTGAGGCCCAGACAGATGGCAGGACTTGCTTCAAGTCTCCCAGCCTCTAAGCAGCCGGGCCTCCTCCCGCATTCCATTAATAATCAGCAAAATGCAATGGTGTTTCAAAGGGATTTTTAATTCTTTAGGAAACTGCTTTTTGGGGAAAAGAAACAAACTAACAAGACTATCTTAGTGAAACCAGGCTTAGATTCACTTATCTTCTGTTTAATTTTCACTCAACACTCAGAAGACAATAAAAACTCCCTTCTTGTAAACAACTAGTATCTTGGAGGGTGATTTGGTTGCCGGGGGAGGGGGCAGGGAGGGGGGCGACATGAGTCGTCTCTTACACAAGCCCCTGCGAGCTTTCTTGGTGGCCCAACCCAGAAAGGTTAGAGGACCCCTGTCAGGAGCTAACCTGTCCATGGAAAAGTTTAGAGCAGTCCTCCCTCCACACCAAGAGAAGCGGAGGGGAGGTAAAAAAGCCCTTAATGATTGAAAAGTAAGGCCTTAGCAATGCAGCTCTGTAACCCCGCCAGCCAGCCGGCCGCTTCTCCGAGAACCAACTTACCAACAAACAGCACCGAACTGGGAGCTGGCTGGCTGGGGTTCTACTTACCCTGCAGGCATTTTTCTTATTTCAAAGTTTCTATTAACTCCCCACTGATGTGCCCTAAAAGAATTTTTAAGGGCTTGGAAACACATAAATAAAATAGTCTTTGTTGGACCAGCACAGCCAAATGAAAGTCTTTCACCTATAGCAGTGGTGATAAAAGTTTCAGGTCCCGCTTTCATATGAGCCATCCGAAGGCCTGGGAGAGCCTAGAGTTCTCAGACCGTCTGTCACTCTCCTGCCCTCCAAGCCAGCGCAGTTCCCGGCCAAGGGCAGGGTGAGGAAGGCACACCCACTGCATGCACAGGTTGCAGGAAACATTCCTGACAGCCGCCAGCCCTCCAGAGCCTTCCAAAAATACCCAGTTAGTCGTGGCTGCCAAGACCCAGCCTGCACAGAGTTAAAGATGAAGGAGAATCCTCAGAGACTGTAGCCGCAGGGCTCAGTGGAGGGCAGGGCTCAGGTGGGGAACAGAGGGGGCTTTGGAAGAGAAATAGGACCTGACCGCATCAATACCCAGAAAGACAAAAATAAGGCTGCCTGTCCAATCCAAGGCGGTATAGGAAATCTTCAGCATGTGATAGGCAACGCCCAGGTATCTGTGTGACATGTTGGTACTCAGAGCCTTCCAACAGAATAGGATTCCTAGTCCTCCCCTCCGGGCCCGAAGGATGGTTTGCCAGTGGTAAGACAACAACAGCATTGCCAAAAGGCCACCCTAAGCAAACAGCACTGCTTGCACTGTCCAGGAAAACCATCGTCCTAGCACCATTTGGCAGATTTAGAGGCCCTGGTGTCTGCGTCAAATCTGGGCCACTGGTTAACTGCAGGATCGCAAGCAAGTCACTTTGCCTCCTTTGGCCTAAGGATTCTTTGCCATTTAAAAGAAGAGAATGACCACACTCTGACCCACTCCCTTCCAGACACACAACTAACTGTCCACCTTCTTCTGCCAAGGGTCTCCAGCTCCAATCCAGGCAGGTCTGTCTCTTTTTCTTCCTTCCAGGGCTCAGTCACCCTGCATTTGGGTAGTGGATCAGGAAGACACTGGGGATATAATGTTCCCTCTCCGTTGTGGCTACCTACCCCTTGTCAGTGACCCAAACATGGGCTGAGACCGATCTCAGATCTGGATGGCTGCTCAAATACCATCTAAGTCCATATTTCCTGGAGAGCATTACTCTGTCCTACAAAGAACTGTCTAAATTTTCTTTGCCTGTAGGACTTCCTTGCGCTTCCAATATCCTATCGAGCACCTGAATTCTCTACAAGGTGACTGCTCATGCAGCGCCCTCTAAAATGACAGAGCACAGAACCTCTGGAGCAAACTGCCAGGGCCTGGGGGACATACACAAGCCACTCTTCACTTCATCTTACAGATGACAGAACAGGCTCCCAGGAGGTAAATAAAGACAGGCAGGTTCAGGCCTCCTGTCTCCTAAATTCCAGCCTGTTCCTCCTGAATCTGATCTGTGTGTCTCTGTGTGTTTAATACAACATAGGGGTATTTATAGATAAGACAAAAAAGCAACCAAAAATACAACATACTTGGGGTCTTCAAGGATCCCCACAATTCCTGAGATCTATAGCAGACATCCACTGAGAAACCACAAGTTGTAGAAATGGAGACATCCTTAGGCCAGGCTCTTGTCTATACGTGCCTTACTTACAATAACAACTGAAATTTTGGAATGTTCAATTTTTCACTTATACCATGAGAGTAACTAACCAGCAACCCCATTTACCTGTACTCAAGCCCCAGGAAAGGAATTCGCCTCTTAGGTAGCTTCCTTCCCTCTTCCCAGAAAGCAAACTCAGATGGTATCAGCACAGTACTTTGTTCTTCTGAGAAAGGTAGCAAGGTGAAATAAGGTACTGTTACAGAGTAACAGCAAACCTCTCCATAAAGCCATCAGAAGCATGCAGAGTCATTTGGACCCAATGCTCAATGCACTACAAGGCGCTTCCCTGCCTTTCCCACAGATCAGGGATGGGGCTTCCTAGCCACAAGCCACCAAGTCACAAAAAGGCTGGCCACTCGGCCACATGGAACAGAGTCAGCACAAGACCACTTCAATTAGCCCATTGCACAGGCCTGGACAGACAAGGCTCCCCTGCAGCCAAGTATCTGGTTGACCAGAAAGTCCCACACAAATAGGGAAAGCCTGGGGCTTACTTTGGGGGTTCCCCAGGGGAAAACACAGAATTACTGCAGAGGGCCCAGAATCCGCGCACAGCTCGCACTGATGGGCAGAACATAGGAACAAATGACCTCTCACACCGCAGGCTACTTACTGTGTCTTACTTAACCTGACATAGATGTTGTGATGACTAACAGTAATACAAAGCCAGGCGCTTTCACTGAACATGGTGCCCAGTCGGCATACAAAAAATGAAAATGTATACTGATGAGAGGCAAGGCAGCGGTGGAGGGCTCGAGCTGCTGAAATCAAATAGGGCCTTCTAAGCTCTGCCTAGCTGTGTGACAGCGGCTGAGTTGCCTGCCGTCCCTGTTCCTGTGACTCCACATCACATGCCTCACGCAGCAAATAAACCGCGCAATGTCCACACAGCACCTGGCTAGGCAGCTGCTCGATACCTGACAGGTGTGCTAAGTTCTCAGGCAGGGGAAGTCTACAAACTTTGCATCAGTGAAAAGGGAGTCTTCCCCAGAGCATCCCAGCTGCACGACCATCTGATGGCCTCCCCTGCACAATCCTGCCTTCCCTCCTCTTCTTTCACAGGTGTGACCCTCTAACAAAACTTTTGCATACTTTAGATGAAGGTGGGTGGGAGGGGTCTTCATATGTGAAAAAATTGGCAATGTTTGTTTCAGTCCAACTTGATTTACAGATAAGGAAACTGAGACGCAAAAGGAACATCCCTGTTTGTGCAACCAGAAAGTGACTAAGGAACCTCACGCTCCATCTGACTCTCTGCATCTGCTACAGCAAATAGACAATATCGTCAAAGTATCCCTCATTTGGCTCAGCGCCTGTGGCTCAAGTGGCTAAGGCACCAGCCACATACACCTAAGGTGGCAGGTTCGAATCCAGCCCAGCCTGCCAAACAACAATGACGGCAGCAACCAAAAAATAGCCGGGCATTGTGGCGGACGCCTGTGGTCCCAGCTACTTGGGAGGCTGAGGCAGGAGACTCCCTTGAGCCCAGGAGTTGGAGGTTGCTGTGAGCTGTGATGCCACGGCACTCTACTCAGGGGTACAGCTTGAGGCTCTATCTCAAAAAAAAAAAGTATCCCTCATTCTTTTTTTAACTATCAAGGCATCTGATGAATCATCTCTTTCACGGGGTTGCAGTACACTTAGAAATTAGAAGAAGTTTAGAGAAACAACCATGTCGGTACCATTAGATCCCAACACATGGTGGATGACAAAACTGTTCTGCCAAAGAGGACATCCCTTACCTTTGAGAGCAGTACTAGACTTCACAAAGTATGGGACTAGGGGTCAACAGACAAGAATCCAGCATGGAATACTGTGTTCAGTTTCACCCCAGTTCTGAGAACAGAAATCCCTGGACAGCAGGACGCACATCAGAGCCAGTCAATAGACCAACCATGCTACTCTGGTCCCTGGCCACTCTTCCCAAGGAGACAGAGTTGGTGCCAACTCCTTCTCAAAAGGCAACAGCTCTACAAGTGTCCTCCCAGTGAACCCAACAGGCCTTTGGCCCTTTTCTGCCTCTGGGACAGAAGAGTGCAAACACATAGCATCTCCACATTCTCACGGTAGGTCCCCCTGATCCCTGGCCTGGTGTTTCTCAGCCTTCAACCCACCACCCCTTAGAATGAACGAAAAACTTCTCAAACCCTCCCTCTGTGTTATTTGAAAATTCAAAACAAAATACTGTAGCTCACATCAAGACAAGCATACTTTTTCCATCTGCTTTATAAAATGCTACTGTACCTATGCTCTCTTTAAATCAACCTACTCTCATTAAATTCTGATTTACTCAGCTCGGCACCCATAGCTCAGTGGTTAGGGCACCAGTCACATACACCGGGGCTGGCCAGTTCGAACCTGGCCTGGGCCAGCTAAACAACAATGGCAACTACAACCAAAAAATAGCTGGGCATTGTGGCAGGCGCCTGTAGTTTCAGCTACTTGGGAGGCTGAGGCAAGAGAATCGCTTAAGCCCAAGAGTTTGAGGTTGCTGTGAGCTGTGACACAACAGCACTCTACTGAGGACAACAGAGTGAGACTCTGTCTCAAAAATAAATAAATAAATAAATTCGCATGCGCTCCAAGTCGAGAAATACTCTACCAGCTGTGGTACTTGAACCATAGATTTCTCTAAGTCTTCTGGTAGCCAAGGCTAAGTCATCCCACATAATAGGAGGCAAGGGAATTAATCATTTAACTTAACTACAAAACCCTTGGCAAACATGCTTCAGAGACCCGCTGTTTCATTATGGACGGGGTGGGGGGACATCTGAGCCGCAGTCTTATCAACTCCACAGAAGCACCTGGAATGCAGCTCAGCCCTCGCCACACCAACACCACCCCATTCATAATCAGGGCAGAGTGCGAACATCCCCTCTCCCAGCGCTCCCCAAGCTAAACTCTAACATCTCTGATGAACACAGGGGCTCCCTGCAGCCTCAGAAAGAGAGAATGCCCTGGCACAGGCCACATTCCTGACTCTAGAACCCTGAACTCCAGTCCTGCCTTTACCTCTAAGGAGCTCCCCTACCTTCATCTCCCTCGGAATTAGTTCCCTGATCTGAAAAATTAAAAAGCTTAACAGAAACAGTCTGTGGCTCTTTTCAGGTTCTAACTTGGCACGCTAAAACGACCCATCAGCTTGCCGGCTTTACCTTAGCTGTGGAAGCAGAGAGGGTGGGCAGCCGTGGCCACTGCTCAGCACTGTGGCCACCGCCCAGGCCCCGACCAGCTATAGCACCAGCTCCTGTGACCCTCGCTGACCGCTGACGGCCATAGGAAGGAGCCCTAGCTTGGGAGCAGTCAACAATGAAAGCAATGTCTGCCTTCCAGGGTGTCCCTCGCTGGCCTGGCATGTTGGTGCTCTCCACAGAGTGTCTCCATCAGTCCCCCGGAGGACCCCTGTCCAGGTTTTTGGATGTACAGTACTGCAGGATCTCCCCCCGGAGGACCCCTGTCCAGGTTTTGGATGTACAGTACTGCAGGATCTCCCCCGGGAGGACCCCT
>NW_003852416.1:8683686-8704188 GCF_000181295.1 Otolemur garnettii
CAGGTTTTGGATGTACAGTACTGCAGGATCTCCCTGGGGATAACAGAAGCAGCATCTTTTCTGCCTCAACAGGGGCCCCAAGTCATTCTGGTGGCCACGTCCAGGAGGTCACCCTCCTCCAGAGGGTCATTCTTTTCAAAGCACAGCACTCTTCCCTTTGCTGCTTCTCTCACTGGGGCCAATACAGCCTGAGCTCCCACCGGGCTGTTCCTGCTGGCCTCTTCCTTGCCTATGAAAGGGAGTCTCTGTCAATCAGCGTCTATGGCATGGGGCAGTGTGAGGTGCAAACGGATGAGTACGAAGTCTATACCCATGCCAGGCACAAAGTTTCCAATAAACATTTAACCATGATTATTTTTTTTAGTGTAGTTTCTTAACCGCGGGGTGGGGGGGGGGACCTCTCAGCTTTTGGAGGCTCAAAGCTACATCCTCATAGTCATTGGAAATCTGTGGTAAAGATCCAATAACTCATTTATTTACTCACAAGTATTTCTGGAACCTCCTGGACAATGAGAATAAAGCCACGAACAGAAGCTGCCTATCCCCCATGGAGCCAAAATCTGAGTGAGGGAAGGGACAGAACAAAGAAAGGAGGAGGCCAAGGTGTGTCTACAACTCTGAAGGAGCCGGCGGTCGGGCACCAGCAGGGGCGAGTCCAAGAAAAAGGGTGTTTCCAGTAGGGCGTCCCAGAGAGAATGACATTTAAGCTAATTTAACCAACACACCAGGCAGTGGTGGGCTGAGAAGACGATTTGAACCACAGACTAGCCCAGGTATAAAGGTCCTTCCCGATCAATCCCTCATTCTAAGCTGCCTGATGTGGGGACACTTGCCTAAGGTCATAGGGGAACTTAGGAAGAGCCAACACCGACTGGCGTCTCCCACTCCCAGCTACTCCTTCTCTATGCAGCGTGGGTGTTCCCTTAACTGCAGGAACAAGGACCACCTCTGCCAAGAGAGAGCAGGTGGTCACTCCCATCTCCAGGACCAAAGCAGAGAAATACCAACCAAGCAACAAACTCCAAGGCAGAGCGTGGTGGCTCATACCTGTAATCCTTGCACCTTGGGATGCCAGGAAGGGTGGGCTGCCTAAGCTTAGGAGTGCTAGACCAGCCTGGGCAAGAGCGAGACCCTGAAACAAAATATCTGTGGCAAGAGCCTGTAGTCTCAGCTACTCAGGAGACTGAGGCAAAAAGATCACTTGAGCCCAGGAGTTTGAGGTTGCCATGAGCCATAATGCCACAACACTCTACCAGAGCGAAAGAGTGAGACTCTATCTCAAAATAAACAAACAAACAAACAAGCAAACAAACTCTAGCCACTGTTGGCAGACCTACAAATCTCTCAGCACCTACCTCTACATAGGTAAATAAGGTCAATTTTTGCATGTATTAGGAGATTCTTTCCTCCATCCCAACCATAAGTTAACTTCTCACAAGTTCCTTCCACTCTTCTGGTTCCCCTCTAGCCAAGGAGCAGCCCAGGGGCTTCCCTATCAGACAATGTTTGTAATACCTGTTAATTCCTCCTGGTCCACATGACCAACCCCATCTGTGCCTTTTCTCCTCACCCATGAAGAGAAAAGGAGAGAAGCAGGCAACACCAATCTGTGAAAATCAGGCTGCAATTCCATCGGCTAGAGAAGCTGATTAAACTGACCCAGAGAGGAGGCTTTTCTTTTCTAAGAGCCCCGTATGGTTGCATTCTAAACTACTGGAGGAAAAATCTGCAACAGGTGGGTGTCCATTCAATTAGAACAAGGGATGGGGGAGGAGGTGGATTTAACATGACCACCATTTCTTTCTTTGAGATAGGGGTCTTGCTATGTTGCCCAGGTTGGTCTAGAACTCCTAGTCATAAGTGATCCTCCTGCCTCAGCCTCCTAAACCACCTTTTTAAATAGGCAATCTTCACACTGTCTCTGGTGATCAAAAGTCATATTTTGCTGTCTTGGCTAACACACTCACATGCGTTACAGAACCCAAGGGGTTTTTTTAGTTTTTGAGACAGAGTCTCACTCTGTTGCCCTGGGTAGAGTGCCATGGCATCATAGATCACACCAGCCTCAAACTCTTGAGCTCAAGCAGTCCTCCTGCCTCAGCCTCCCAAGTAACTGAGACTACAGGCACTTGCCACAAGGCCTAGCTAGTAGAACCCAAGCGTTAAAAGTATGGCAGTTACTTGTAAAGCTAAACTGAGTGGTCCCAAGACCCCATGAGAAATGAAAACACAGACAGTATCAAAATTTGTGCACAAATGTTCATGGCAACATTATTGATGACAGCCGAAATCGGGAACGGATAAACAAAATGTGGTCCATCCATACAATAAAATACTGTTGGCCATAAAAAGGAATGAAGTACTGATATGTCCCACAGCACTGAGATGAACCTTGAAAACATTATGCTACTTGAAAAAAGCCAGGCCATATGTTTTATGATTCCATTTATATGAAAAGTCAAGAACAGGCCAACCCACAGTGATTGCCAGGGGCTGAGGGGAGAGGAAATAAGGACTGACTGCTAATGGGTCTGGGCTCTCTCTGGGGGCAGTGACAGAATGTTCTGGGGTTAGAAACTGCAGATGGTTGCACAAATCTGTGGACGTACTAAAAAATCACTAAGTTAAATACTTCAAAGAAGTGAATTTTATGGTTTCTAGGTATCTCAGTAGAGCTGTTACTTTCAGAAAAGAATGAACCTTGAGGTTTTGTTAACAACAACCACAGCTTGAGAGGTGTGGTTTTTGCCTGGTCCCTCTCTTCTACGCGGCCACCATCATGCCGACGCTACGTTTTAAGAGCTCGGTGGGACAACCGACAGAGAAGAAATCCTAGTGTACTCTGAGGAACTTCATAATCTCCATACAGAGGCTCCAATCAAAGCAAAAGTAGGAAACAGTCCATGGCAAAAGCATTTTTACAAGCAAGTTACTAAACGCACATTCATAGGTGTGTCCCCCACCACCACAGACTCTGATTCACTGAACGGGCTGGGGCGAGGACACATGATAAATCCCAATTTTGAGCCAGGTAAGAGTTGCATGATCAGCAAAGTCCGGGAAACCTGAGAAGGTAAGAAAGTAACACTGTATTCCAGCATCTCAGAGGGGGTCAGCCCAGAGGTCTAGTCTTCAAGAGAGGTTTCCAGGGGCCAGAAGCACAACATGGAGTCTTCCTCAAGCCACCACCTCCTACCCCATGTTCTAGGACTCTCTCTCCGGAGCTCTGTGCACTTGGCAAAGGCAAGGCAGTCTTGTGCCCTGCAGCCTCGGCTCCCGCAGGCCCTGCTGGGCAGGCTACACTCCTTTTCATTCCAGAATGTTAGCCCAGCACTCAGGCAATTGGCAGTAAGCTGGAACTCGAACCCAGGAATCCCAACACCCACAGATTCTCACCTCCAGCTCCAACAAAGGTGTCTTTGTCAGGTCTGGGTGTCCCCCAGAGGGCGTGTATCCCTCCCAGGGCTGGAGAGTGGGGGCCAGGGCAGTGTGTGGATGGGATCCACCCTACCGGGGTGAATTCTCTGCTTTCCAGGTTGCCCAAGCCCACAGCCCGAGGGGATGGATGGCACAGCTTTCTCTGGGGTTGGCATGGGGGGGGTCCTGAAAGGAGCTGGACTCTGGACCAGACACGCCCCCACCCCCCACTCCCTACTCTCTAAGGCCTGACCAACAGGCTGCCGAGTCCACAGCCTGCCAAGGCAACAGAGCTGGGAACGAACAACGGAGCTCTTGTTCACACACGCTTTTTAGCCAATGAGGTTACTCTCTAGAAATACTTCTAAATAAATCTGTAAGCCAGCCCATCCTGAGGTCTATACGTGGCCCAGGTTTCAGCGCAATGCAGACTTCACGGCATTTCATCACTCCCCAGCCCTGACAACCAGCCCTGTTGTGCCCCTCCCTCCGCCGTGAAGGCGAGATTCAGTGCAGAATCAGAGGCAGAATTCACAGACAGGACTGCTGGGGTGGGGCCAGGAGGCAGAGGCTCCAGCATGCAATACTCCTTCCAACACCCTCTCCCCAAAAAGCACAAGGGAGAAGAGGTCCGCTACAGCTGAACAGACAGCCAGAGGCCTCTCCCAGGGCAACAGCAGCCCACACCAACTCTGCTCCAGAGATGACACAGCCTCCTGGCAGGGTGACAGGGACCACCCAGTAGAGACATCACCGTCCCTACATCCTCACAGTGCATACAGGCAGTATACCCCACAACCAAGATCTCTGAAGCATCCTGACTCCCCAGAGAGGGAAACTGAGTCCCCAAAGGTGTGAGAGAAGCCAGGTGGCCCAGTCTGGAACCCCAGTTTGTCGAATACTCTCCACTTAGAAGAAGGGACTAGGAACCCGAGAGCTCCAGAAGAAGGCTGCAGCACTCACCTTGGGGAGAGGGTCCCAAGGAGAGGGCAACACTGAGCTAGAAAAATGCAGGTTCAGATGCCAACTGACCAGGACACAAACGGCACCATCTCCAGTTGAAAATCCTGCCTCAGGTAACACTTTTGCCTAGAGTGCTTCTTCCAACAAACTTCATCCCCCTTAGCTCAAAACTACCCACTCAGATGAGTAAGGAAACATTATTCCTGTTTCACAGATAACAAACTGCTTTGAAAATATGAACGACCTAGAAGCAGGTGCCTGGTTAATTTTTTAACAACGCTTAGGATCCTAAGATTGCGTCTCTGCCCCAAATTTTAAAGGATGAGGGCATATAGAGGGGAGAGGGTGAGAGAGACGAAGAATTTCTCAAGCCCAACTGCTCTGATGTTGAATGAGTCTAATTAAAAGTTGCCCTTCAAGCAACAGGAAAAGGAAATGACTGTTTGAGCTAGCCCAGGAACTTGCAGGAGAACAGTCACTAATAAAATACTCCGGTCCCCATTGCTGGGTCCAATCCCACGGAGAAACAACGTTCTGTTGGTCACGTGCAGGGGTGCCGAGAGGCAGGCAATTGTCTTTATGTTATTAACAGTCACAGGAGCATACTACTAGGAATAATCATTTCTGCATCATGCCAACCTGAACTTTTCATTTCACCGTATGAGCCGCTGGGCATCAAAGCCAACAAATTCACAGAAATGTTCAGAGAAAGGAGGGGGGAGAAAAGAAAGCCCAGCCTTCTGCCCATCACCATCCCCCCACCCCATCCAGCAAAAGATACACTTCTAAATAAATCATGAGGAAGACCAATCTGCAAAATATCCCATAGCGTCAGGTGAGCCAAAGCCACCCCCCTCCGAAAAAAATAATCACCGAAAAAATTTTACATCTCCATCTCCATAATTCATCTACCCCACACCTTGGTCCAAATTAAACGAAATGCTATCATGCCGCTGTGTTTTAAAACAGTGTCCGAGAAGGTAGAAAAGGTTACCCACAGCAAGCAAGGACTGCCATCCTCACCATAGCAACGCGCCTATTTATAATATGGTCTACCTGCATCAAAGGCTCGCGCAGACACTCAAGGCAAGTCTAGTGCAACATCCAAGCCTGAAGATGAAGCCGCAGACTCTCATGAGCATGTCAATGAAACACTTCCAATTACATTACATGCCACAATTATTAGCATTGACTATCAATTTTTTTTTCTTTCTACTCAAGTAAGAGCAAAGGGGAAAATGAATTAAGACAGTTTCTAGGACATGGTAGAAGCCCAGCGTGAGACTTTCTAAAGTGCTTTGACTATTTCTTTTTTCTTTTAAATGGTGAAGTCCAGAGACAGAGACAGGAAGGGGGGGCTGCTAAGGGGAGCCAGACCTGATGCTATGACTCCTCGCCCCTGTCAGGCCCAGGCAGACTGGTGTGGTACCCACTGGTTCCTGTGCAAAGGCCTCCACAGTCACTCCTGCCAGAGAGAGAAATTCCAGAGGGGCCGGGCTTCAGAGCTTTTGTATTAGAGGGCAACAGGGGAACCCACATCGGATTATTCACTTGCAAAACGATCTTCATTCTGAAAGAGAAGCCCAGCTATGTCCCCAACAGCACAGACACCCTGACATGGTCCCAGTACCCCAGAGTCCAACCTCAGCATCTTCCTACACTAAACAGAAATACAAGAGGATGTCAAAAATGAGAGCTGTCCCCTCCCTTAACTAAACACACTCCATGGAAAATTGCCAGAACCACGTCACGTCAATACTGGAAAAAGTTGAGCTCGACTCATATTTGCATTAGTGATAAGGCAAAGGTTCAAACTAGTGGAGAGAAATGGACTAAGAGTAGGAGAAGGGTGAACGGGCTGCCCAGCCTACCTCCTCAAGGAACAACTCATCAGAGGCAGGTGGAGAGTGACTGAGTGACCCTTACTACTGTCATTTAGTCAAATGAAAGAAAGATGAAGCCAGCCTTGGACCAAGGTAAGAGGTACAGAAGCTCAAAACAAATCACGGGATTCACAGTCTCAGCAGCTCCTGTGCTAAATGTTCTCTTTTCCCAATAGACTGTACATTCCCAGAGGGCAGGGGCCGGGTCGCTGGGATCTAGCCTTCCCCAGACAAAATGACATATTTCGGACCCTAAACAAATATTTGCTTTTGGTGAGTTTCTTTTTTCCCCACTGAGGCTTTTTCCTCCCGTGTGTTTTCTTGCTTCTTTGTGTCCACGATGCCACTGAGGTCAGTACAAGGAAACTCAATGTGGCAACAGGAGCACATTATTCTGCCGTCTTTCTAGATCTTTAAGCTGCACATCAAATCTGGGGCTGATCAGCTCCACACTTGTTTAACCTGCCTACGAGGCTCATCGCAATCTTCCCAGCTCTGTAATCACCCATGATGTCAAATTTGCCAAAGTCCCCATGTTTCGTCTGCACAGTCAGAAACCAGATGGGGGCTCCGGAGCACGGCCTTGTAAGAACCTGGCACGGCTTCTCTTTTCTGCATTGTTGATGCTCTTTGAGAGCAACACCCAGGACTGTCACACACACCACTATGGCAGTGTGGAAAGATGGTAGGAGAGGTTGTTTCTGTTGAGTGCATTTGGGGAAAAAAGTTTCTCATTCCCGGAAATTCCCTCAATGTGGCTTAAAAAATAAAGGCAAAATCACTCTTTTTTTTTTTTTTTTTAATTGAGACAGCGTCCCACTTTGTCACCCTCAGTAGAATGCCAGGGTGTCATAGCTCACAGCAACCTCAAACCTTTGGGCTCAAGCGATTTGCTTGCCTCAGCCTCCCTAGTAGCAGGGGCTACAGGTACCAGCCACAATGCCTGGCTATTTTCTTGTGTTCAAACTCACCAGCGCCTGACCTTGTGGCCAGCGTCCTAACCACTGAGCTACGGGCACTCAGCCAAGACACCATCTTTTGGTTTTTTTTTTTTTTTTTGGCCAGGGCTGGGCTTGAACCCACCACCTCTGGCATATGGAGCTGGCGCCCTGCCCTTGAGCCACAGGCGCCACCCAAGACACCATCTTGTGAAAGAGTTTTACTATGCTAATTTTACAGACAAGGAAACTGAGGTTTAGGGAAGTCTTTGCTTCAGGTCATAAAAAGTTACAAAGTCAAGTCAGATTCAAAGAAGGCTCTAGAGTCAAGCTCTTAACCACTCCTTATTCTTGACGTTTTTCTTGGTACATACATCATGGGCATCTAGAATAGATCTTAGGTACTCACAGGGGCTCTGTAAATACTTCACAAATGGAAACAAAAGAAATGCAGGGCCATTTGGAGCTTCCAGTGCTCAGGAAAACCTAGATTACCCATAACCAAGAATGCTTCACTTTCAGCCTCGTGAATACCATGAGTAATTCCTCACTATAGACATTCTGGGAAAAGAATTCAACGCATCCCTTCACCCGCCAGTATCTGCAAGAAAAAGCCCAGGAGCAAAAAACAGTGGGCTGGACTTATTTAGTTCCAGGTATTAAATTATACTGAACTAGAAACTTCCAAACCAGGGAGCCAGTATCCTCAAAGCAAAGGGAGCAGGAGATGAGGGCAGCTCCCACCTGAGGGGCATTCTCAAACATGACACTCCCTCAAACTATTCCTGGGGAGGTGTAGAGGTTGCAAAAAAGGGAGGTGCACAGAAACAATGTTCTAAGACATCCTCTTACCCACAGCCCGAGCATTTTTCCACCAGAGAGAAACACCAAGTGCAACAACAGTGACTTATAAGTGTGCACACCGATTATAGCTTTACTTTCAAAAGAGCTTTGATTGATCTTTTTTGATAGACCTGAAATAAATTAAACTAGATTGACTCACTTGAGAATGGACTCTAATCCCTTAGTCAGATCCCGGAGAACTCAAACCAAACCAGCTGTTAATTTAGGCTTTATAAGATAAAGCATGAGAAATCCAAGTTGATGTACCCCAGAGCAAAGCTTACATCATCTCTGTAAGCAATCAACTCACTGCTTCTTTTAGGAACTAATCAGTTCTTGGGTAAGTGGGTGCCAAGCCTGTACTCTCAGAGCGAAACCAGCTCAAAGAGAGGAGGAAAGGCAGGAGGGGAAGGGAGAAACCGAGAAACACTGAGTGACTCACTCCCTCAAGCAGGCTCCAAACCAGCCCAACACATTTTCATGTTGTTTTCAAGTCATCTGTCCCCTGCTCCATAAACGGCCAAGGGTTTTTGACCAGATCCTGAGTACCCACATAACCAAGTAAGAGGAAGCAGCTAATGCTCTTGGTATTTCTTGGATGGAGGGTGCAGAATTACCCAGAAGAATATTCTCCACTTCTTTTTCACTTAATCCCCATCTTTGAAGATTATACTGCCCATCTTTATCTTTGCTTCTTTGTGTCTTCGATTTGAATATAAGGATTCCAATAAAGCTTTTTTTTTTTCTTTTTGAGACAGAGCCTCAAGCTGTTACCCTGGGTAGAGTGCCGTGGCATCACAGCTCACAGCAACCTCCAACTCCTGGGCTCAAGCGAGTCTCCTGCCTCCACCTCCCAAGTAGCTAGGACCACAGGCGCCCGCCACAATGCCCACCTATTTTTTGGTTGCAGCTGTCATTGTTGGTTGGCAGGTCCAGGCTGGATTTGAACCCGCCACCTTAGGTGTATGTGGCTGGCACCTTAGCCGCTTGAGCCATAGATGCCAAACCTCCAATAAGCTTTTAAGTGGTAGCTGCCCATGGTACTAATAGAGTTAACAAGAGTACACACATGCACAAGTGTGTGGGCACACACACATACAAACAACTATCGGCTTCTTCCCAAGTTCACTCTGTTCACTAACAGTTGCCCCCCCAAACTCCACCAGCAATTTTTGGAAAGGGATTAATGCCTCTATCCCAAATGAAGGTGGGCATTCACCTCTAGGGGACCCTATCCAGAACCTTGTCCCGGGAGGCTCCAATACAGTGCCTTTTCCTTCCTCAGGGGGGGAAAAAAAAAAAACAAGGCTGCCAGCCTCTTGCTCCTGAACAATGATATTTCATATAACACTCTGTTTACTGAACATAAGGGGATCAAGAATTGAAATCCAATTTAAGGAATTATGGTGCCTTCAGACTGTTTTCCCTCAACGATGAAAAAAGACAGGCATGTTGTTTCTGGACGTAGGCCAGAAGAAACTGATCCTTGTAGTAACACAAGAAAAAAGAAAGAAATCAATGTATGTGTTTATATGTGCATTGGGGGAGGGGAGGGCTAAAAGGCGCGTTAAAATGAGTAGCAAATGAATTTGTTTCATTCTCTGGGAGGACACTAAAGGGTATGTCAAAGTCCCATTTGATATTCATCTGACAAGCAGAATACAGTTCACCTTTCACTGCTTCTGAGAAGTGGAAGAAATTAACCAGAAAAGGAAGAACGAAAAGATACAACAAA
Source organism: Otolemur garnettii (assembly GCF_000181295.1). Taxonomy (NCBI): domain Eukaryota; kingdom Metazoa; phylum Chordata; class Mammalia; order Primates; family Galagidae; genus Otolemur; species Otolemur garnettii. The sequence continues at coordinate 8,693,466 of NW_003852416.1, forward strand.
AATCAACCACCGAGGCCGTCCACTTAGCACCCAGCGACAGGTAGCATTTTCCACAGTCAGAGTTATCATCCCCTTTCAGATAAAAGGAACAACTGTCGCTCTTTCCTTAGTGCTGGCCATTATGTCGGGGCTACACACGTGTCATCCCGTTTAATCCTCTGAGAGAGGTTGTATCCCCATTTTACAGATAAAACTGAGGCCTACCAAGGTTAAATAACTAGCCACGGTCCCATCTGCAACCAACAGTGTTGACTTTGGTCCCCAGGTATGTCTGACTTCATTCAGTGTCAAAGAGCTTTTATCCTTCATCCCAGAATACCTCCCTTTCACAGCCAAGAAAGCGTTCAACTCTAGATAAACCAGCGCTTTTATTCATTAGTCTTACCACGGCATACATCCTGTGAAGGCATTTCACAGATGAGCAAACCAAGACCCAAGAATAAGCCATCCGCTGCCAGATGACTTAATCACAGACCTAGGAGTGTTCAGAGCTCCTGAGCCCTTACCTCCAATTATCAAGCTTCATCCTCTCCCTTAATTAATTCTTCCCCACCACCATACACAAAGACAAGGTTCTCCCCAGAGAAAAATGCCTCCTCACACCAAGTGCTGCCTGGGGAAATAGTTTTGTTGATGGTATTAATTTTTTTTTAAGGGGTAAGAACTAAAAGGGGGGAACTTTTAGATTAAGTAAATTAAGACATTTCTGATAGGTAGGAAATAAATCATTGCTTAGAGGAACTAACCAATTAAAAAGGTAAGGCACTGCTGTTGCTAAAAAGTCATGCTATCAGCTAGGATGGCCAGGACAAATGAGAATGAAGGCGGGGAGAGAATGGGCCTTCCACAGCCTAAGGCCGGTGAATAGCTACAAAGATTGGCAAATGCAAAAAGAAAAAGAAAAAAAACAGCTTTCTGATTAACTAAGTCTACTGAAATACAAGTCTTTTTTCTTTTTTGTAATAAGGGAGAGGGCTGGGAAGGGGGCGAGGGGGTAATCGCACTTATCTATTGGTTTACACCTCCCCAAGCCAAAGGGTTGGGGGAAGGGAGTGGATCAAGACTGCTTTCTGATTCCTCGTATTTCACTCTTTCTCTTTTCATTTTGGCCTCTGAAAAGCTAAATACAGATAGCAATGAGTATGGACAGATCCCAAAGCACTGTGTTGTAATTCAGCCTTCTGCAAATGAGGGGGTTTCGAACTGCACCTTCTGGAACCAGAGGAGTTAAGGAAACAATGGCTGCTTTCAAGTCAACTGGGAAAATCGAAGTCATTTTTTAACCACTGTTGAGAATAAATCATTCTGGACAAGCTCCTTACGGCATCGCTGTTATCCAACCTTAAGTGTGAATAGGCCTGGGATCACTGGCCACTAACTGATTTCTTACCCAGGAGAGCCCCACAAGAAAGTTCCAGCAAGCAGACCTGTGTTGTGGGCACAGACTCAACTGCAGAGACACCCGCGCCTCCTCCCATCAGGTGCTGGCACCCAGGGACCCCAGAGCAGTGAGCTTCCAATCACAAGTTCCAAAGGTCTCTTGTCCCTAGTAACCAACTAAAACTGCTTGTGTCCTGGAGGCAAATTGGAGGGAGAGAGGGCTGTTACACGCTTATTACGATCTCAGACAAACAAGAGCGGACCATGGCGGCCCAAGGAAACTCCCTCATAAAGAAAGAAGTAAGTATTATTAGGTTTGCAAGCCAGGAGCCAGGCCTCTGCCATTTGAGAATTTAAAAGGATGACGTGTACATTGATGTTTTAAGGAAGTTTGAAGCAACAGAAATTCGGCCAAAGAAGAGAGCAGGCATTGCAACCAAAAAGCCACAAATTCCTGTCTTGCTGTCACTAATTTCATGCCCATCAGAAGCTGAATAATTCCAAGTCCCGTCTCCCCTATAGGTTTTTTGTCTTCCCTCCACGGGGAGATAAATTTCATCACAACACAGACTCTTTCCCCCTAACCCTCTTCAAAAGGTATTCTGGGCTACTCTCTCACAGGAGAAGTAACTCGGGTCTGGATTCTTCTGGGGGGAGAGGAGATAAAAGATACAAACTACAAGTTATCACCAACTTGTCAACTTGGCAAAAGTCTTAATAACAACACTGTTGTTAGGGTGACCACCTGCCCCACTTTGCCTAGGGACACCCCACTAGTAATAGTAATAACCCCATTAAACCTTTCTTATGTTCTACGCACCAGGCTGGGCCCCTCTGACTTATTCTCACAAAAAGTTTTACTAGTTTACTGTTAGTAAACCCATTTTTCCCAGATGAGAAAATGTGAAGGTACGCAATGAGTCATTTTCCCAGTTTAAAATTTTCAGGCATATATTATTTCTTTTAAGTGGCAGAAATCAAATACTAGGATAGAGAAAAGTTCGTGTTTTGTAGGGAAATTTCTGAGACAGAGTCTCGCTTTGTCACCCAGGCTAGAGTGCCAAGGCCTCGCCTAACTCACAGCAACCACAAACGACTGGGCTCAAACAAGCAATCGAACAAAGCTGGGGCTACAGGCACCCTCCACAATGCTTGGCTAATTTATTTATTTTTAGTAGAGACGGGGTCTCACTCTTGCTCAGGCTGATCTCGAACTCCTGAGCCCAAGTAATCTTTGTTGGGAAATTCTGACCTAGAAACTAGTTAATAAGAAAAATGGTCCCTGCTAAAAGAGATGACAGAGAAGCAGAGAATCAAGGGGAAAACAGAATAGGAAGATCAATCGCAAGTTGATCTAGATGTTTCCAAAATAGTTCCCTAGAGATATTACATAAGAAACATAGGAAGAAGGAAAAGAAACCCCAGGCAGGGACAGCCTTGGATAGCTGGGTACCCAGGAGAGGAACAATGGCTCAGCAGGCCCCACACAACAACTTCGATCCTAATATACCTTGGGAATGTCATCCTGCCAGCCAGGAGTCCTGGTCACCTTAGTTCCTAAGCAGCTGAATTCACCAGCAATGATGCAAATGAAACCACAAACCATGACCGAGCCAGAAGTCAGAGCAAAAGATAAAAACCCACTCTCGGGGCAAAAGGAACGATAACAGAAACACTGAGGCCGAAATCAAAACCCTATCTGCTTTGCATGTGGCATGTGGTTTTGTGTGTATACTTTTTATACGTCGCTCATCGGTTTAAGTCGCTGCAGGGCTCCTTGAACTGCCATGCAAACCAGTGCAGCTGGAGATTACCACCTTGGTCAGAAATTCCAGGGAGGGTAAGGTAGCAAACACCAAACAACTCTCACCTCATTACTACTAAACACACAGTGAGGGATGATGAGGGCAACCAACCCAATGTACAAAAACAACTACCTTAGGGCTTTTCCTAAACTATCCTAACATGACAAAGTCACGTCAGAAGTAATATATTAGGATTTATTTTCTGATAAACTGGCAAATTTAAGCAAACTGAAAAGTGATCCAGGTAAAACACAGCTTTTTCCCTATTTTTTCTTTCTTCCATATTTTTTGGGGGCAGGAGTCCTTTTCCAAGGAAATAGAAACACTGTATAGTTTTAAAAGCCTTTTTCTCACTCAAATTCAAACCCTGAGTGTCAATCCCTCACACACAAATGGTTTCACAAATCAGGTTTCCTGTGGGCAGACATTTGTCACCGGCTTTCAGCATTATGAAAATGCAACAGTGGCAAGTTGAAAGAAAGTACAACCCGAAAAAGGGTGCATAACACTCCCCGGAACTTTGGTAAACATGTCCTTAGCTTAGGAACACTTTCCAACCTTCCTTGTTCAAGTTCTCTTTTCAAGAAAAAAAATGTCTTTATACATTGGGTCAATGAGTTCTTTTTTTTTTTTCTTTTATTAACAGGAAACTCTTGGCTTCTTCAGCAATTATTAAGAAATAAATGCCACTGGCTTCCAGAATGAAAGCTAAGCGACTGAAGACCAGGAGGAGGGAAGCGGGGGAGGTTTGTTTTTGATTTTAAGGATAAGAATCGAGTTCAGAATTTCCTGACTCCCAGAAGATTCCTGAATTGAGTCTCATACATTCCATAAATCAATAAAGTCCTTATCTAGATATCGCACTATTTCATTTCTGTACCATATTAAATAGTCCTAGGTCTTCTGCTATATATTTATATCTTAGGAGCTGAGCCAAAGGACCAAAATTATTCTCTGCATGTTACTGCGCAATTTCAACTTTGCTATATGACACCAGGAAGCAGCAAGGTAACCAGGCAAAAAAACACCCAGAGGGCCCTGAGATTTACCCCCAACACACACAGGCCATTCTAACCCATAAAGTGGATGCTTTCTCTTCCTTAAGGGTCTGTTCTCTAGAAACTCTTTTATTCACTGCCTGCTCATTTGGCATTGTCTATACCCCACCCGCAGGAGTATAAATCTGACAGCTGCTTTTGAGCCAAACCAGACAGAGTCCCCATAAAACTCAACAGAACACAAGAGATGCTTCTTTGAGAGCAAATATCTTCAGACTCGGAAGCACGTCCCAATATGTTTCTTCCAAGTTCATTTAATTAATAGTACTTGCTTCTTAAATGATTCAAATGGAGCCCCCCATGTACAGGGGGCTTTTTGATGGAATGGTCGTCTAAATTTTCTGGAAGTGTTTTACCTATGTTCTACTGGCAACTAGATTGGAAAATTCAGATTTTCAGAATCTATAGCGTTGAAATGTTATGGTGAGTCTGAATTTATTATATTCCTTTACGGGTTCTTCGACTGAGCTGAAATTCGGAGAAAGCTGAAAAGTGAAATCCTACCAAATTTGTCTCTAAAAGAAAGAAAATTGCCTGGCATGGGTACTAAATGTACATCATGGCCCCAAACAATGAACCGTCCCCCAGTTACAGAAAACAATCTCTTAGGGCTTTAAACTTCATTCATATTCAGCACTCCAATCCTGAGATTTATGGGTGCTGGGGCCAGAGTGCACAACCATGAATTTCTTGGCAATCCCCTGCCAAGCCCCTGATGTACTCTATAGTCTTTTAAAAGGGTTCTCCTTTCAACAAGCAGAGTCTCCAAGGCCAGTCTACTCCACAAAAGAAAGGAAAGAAAAGTGGGGAAAAAATGCCCTAAACCAAAGGCTAACAACTCACTCGGGGGCTTTATCAGCTCCTCCCCCAAATAAAAGGGAGCTGGAGTCTTCTGAGAGGATCCTTGGCAAAACCAAGATGGCAGAAGCATGGAAAGAAGGTAAAAATCACAAAATTCTTGGGAATGCTAGCCAGGAATGACTACTTGGTAAAAGTGAGTCTTTATATACTCTAATGTGTTTGAGGTCTAAGAAACACCAGTATCTAAGCCTCGAAGCTGCCTCTTTGAAGTGCAATGTTTTCAATGACTTGATCGGTATATGTATTTTAAATGCCTACTATGTGCAAAGCTAGATCACACCATTTAAGAGCTATTATTATAAAATATATAGAAAACTTTCTAAAGATAAGACCTCCTAAATGCTTTCAAATATGCATAGTGCATATATATCAGAATAACTCCCTCTTCACTGCTTTCCAATAGGGAATCAAATGCCCCAAGATATCAGACATCTATTTAAATCTAGCTATCATTTTCCTTTCTCTCTCTCTCTTTTTTATATCATCATTAAGCTATTTAAGCAAGAGCTTTCCTAGGCCTCCCTCCTGTTACACTGCTTAGCAAAGCCACAAGAGTTTCAGGGGCTGGCAACGCACAAGAGGAACCTCAAATTTCCTTTATGTTTTGGACTGTCAGTGGCATTTAGGAAAAACAGCTCCTCTCCTTTCTGCTTCACGTGCTTCCCTCACTGGTTCACTTACACAGCGCTACCCGCCCCCCAGCAGCAGGCAGTACATCGTTTGGTCATTTCTGCCTTTCCTCGCCATTAGCACAGGCTGCTGAGACGACACCCCAGCTGCCTCCCCAAGTGGCCTGCAGGAGCGGCACATCCCTCTCCCCCAAGCAGTCCCCCTTTGACTAATGTTCACCAACACTCATACATCATTCCCAAATTGGTCCAAATGAATTAAACACAGCTCTGCTTAACATTACGAGATTTAAATGGATTTTCTCTCTACAGGTCTGCCCCATAATTGGGTTTATCCATCTTGTTGAAGTACAGTTTACACTTGCTAACATCACGCCAATTCAAGCTACATTTTCTGCTCCAGTGGCAGGAGCAAGGCAGATTTGTCATCGGATCATAACAGGTAATTCAAACAACAATTAGTTTGATGACGGCCCGTATGTCAATGTCTGCTCCCAGCAGCCTGGCTCACACCCGATGCTCTCTATGCCTCAAGATGAATTGTCTTCACAATTCTTCAATTTCAATCATCAGCAATGCTTACTGAATCAACTTAAAAACTATTGACACAAAGCTGTCTTCCCTACAGGGCAGCCTCACCAAAGCCCCAATGAAAACAATCTTCCAATTCCCCGAGGATGGGCTACTACCTACTATACTTCCGTTTTCAAAACTTAGAAGATTCCCTATTTTCAACCAAACCTATTTATTCTGGTGCTTCAGCTCAACCTCAGAACTCAGGGAGGAAGAGCATTTGTAAACACAAAGGACTAAAATTGTACAAGTTCATCCATCTACAAATAGAAAAATACTTGTTTAGGCGGTGCCTGTGGCTCAGTGGGTAGGGCGCCGGCCCCATATACCAAGGGTGGAGGGTTTGAACCCAGCCCCGGCCAAACTGCAATAAAAAATCGCTGGGAGTTATGGCGGGCACCTGTGGTCCCAGCTACTTGGGAGGCTGAGGCAGGAGGATCGCCTGAGCCCAGGAACTGGAGGTTGTTCTGAGCTGTGACGCCACAGCACTCTACTGAAGGCAACAAAGTGAGACTCCATCTCTTAAAAAAAAAAAAAAAGAAAAGAAAAATACTTGTTTAAATTTTTTTGAAGTCCCCTGCAGGAATGAATGACAGCTGTCAAAGTCTGAGAAAATATTCTGATCCAATAGATAATGCTACTTTTCATAAAACAAAACAAAAACTAATGTTGATTTTTTTTTCTTTTGAGACAAGAGACTCAATCTGTAGCCCTGGATAGAATGCCATGGTGTCATAGCTCAGAGCAACCTCTAACTCTTGGGCTCAAGTGATCCTCTTGCCTCAGTTTTTCTATTTGTAGTAGAAATGGGGTCTCGCTTTTGCTGAGTCTGGTCTCCAACTAATGAGCTCAGAGCTCAAGTAATCCACTTCCGCCTCCCGGAGTGCTAGGATTACAGGAGTGAGCCACCACATCTGGCCGCATTTAAAAGCCAACTAACCTCCAAACATTTTGAAAATTAGAAGATCGTCATAGAAATATTAACCAGTCCACCCAACTCTTTGGGTGATGCCAGTAAATTCATGCACAGAAGGAGAGCAAAAAAAAATCAAAATCTGAGATACCTGGAAGACAACAAGAAGTTGACAAAGAGGTTGAACATTCGTCTCAAATTACCTAGTTGAGTCAAAAAAAAAAAAAAATATATATATATATATATATATATATAGCTGTTGGACTTTGATGTTACAAAAGAGGCTATTATTTAAAAACTCAAAAGCAGCCTTTGATTGCGATCTCTAACACACACACACCCCAATCTCACTTACACATTCCGTTTCCTTTCTGCCCACAATTAGGTATTCAAACACATTCTCATCCCTTGACTATGAAGTCCCAGTAATTACTGCACAGCGCTCCAGGGATATAAATATGACTAAGACACAATCTTGGGCCTTCAGAAGAGCTTATATTTTAGTCAAATGTAACAAGGACCAGGCAAAAAAATCTAAGTGACATAAGAGAAATGCGAACAGCAAACAACACGAGCAGGAGTCATAAATCTTTGTTACCCAGCAAAGATGGTCCAGGTTATCAAATTTATCATGTGTGATGTTCTTGACAGGAAATAAAAAATATACAATGCATGTCAGGATAAAGCATATTCTAGATCTGCAAACAAGTACTTCATAATTCTCGATGGTAAAAATAGCAGCTTCACTTATCAAGCACCCTCCTCTGTGCCACTGCACTGCCCAGATCATTACGTAACTTAGCTCATTTCATCTCCCAATAACCCTCTGGAAACAGGTACTCCAGTTATTCCCATTTTACAGGTTAGGAAACTGAAAGGTGGCAGAACTGGGACTTCAACCCCAGTATCTGACTCAGGAAGCACAAACTGAACTAACTGGGACTTCAACCCCAGTATCTGACTCAGGAAGCACAAACTGAACTAACTGCACACACACCGCCTCTTGTACCTGTTTCCTTAAAATGCAAAGCTGATGCTATTATCCCATCAGTGTAGGACGCACACTTTCAACTGTGACACTGAGCCAGTGGTCACAACCAGGAGTGATTTTTGAGTCCCAGGGGATTATGGGAATTTCCAGGGACATTTTCAGTTGTCCTATTTTTGCTAGGTGCTAGTGGCACATCCAGACAGTAGAGGTGAGGGATAGTAAACATCCTAAAGAAACATCCTACAGCACCCAGGACAGTCCCCGGCAACAGAGAACTTTTTTGTCTTTCTGAAGATGGAGTCTTGCTCTGTCACTCAGGTTAGAGTACCAGGGCCTCAGCCTAGCTCACAGCAACCTCAAACTCCTGGGCTCGAGCAATCCTCCTGCCTCAGCCTCCCAAGTAGCTGTGACTACAGGACTTTCTTATTTTTAGTAGAGACAGGATCTTGCTTTGCTCTGGCTCGTCTCAAACACCTGACCTGAGCAAGCTGTTCGCCACGGCCTCCCAGAGTACTAGGATTACAGGTGTGAGCTCCTGCACCTGGCCAGAGAATTATCCACCCCAAATGTCAATGCACTGAGGTGGAGAATCCCTGCACTAGGCCATCCTCCATCCTACCTCATCCAGTCCCTACCACTGCCTCTAGCAAAGACATGCCAGTTTCCAGACTGGCCTCCATCTGTGTGGAATCTGGTATAACCACATGTTTTTCCAGCTGCATTCCCAAAAAAAGTAGGGTTTTGTGAAGATGCCTCAAGAGTCCACGTATATTGGATTCCAATGTTTAGTTTCATAACATATATTGTGGATATAAAGATATATAGTACAGGTACCACTGTTAAAATTTATTTTTAAATTTCAATCTATTGATAACTAAACATGAAACACACTGCCGACCACCCAGCGGTTTGGGCAGACCCTCAGGATTAACGGTCTGCTGCCATTCCTCTTTAATTGAAGAGTATGCTGAGATTTCAAGGGAAACAGGTTAAAAAAAAATTGCACCCCACTTATCTGTTTGATCGGGATTTGATACCATGAACCCAAATTTCAAACTCCAGAAACAAATTAACTACTAAACCTGATAAGCCTACAAATGTCAGCTACAATCCATTTAGAAATTTCTGCGCTCAGTTAAACAGCCCTATGATTTCCAGGGACTCGACAAAAAGTAAATACAGAACTTCCATAGTTGACCACTTCCCTACACTGGCCACCTCGGTAAGTTGACCTAATTTGCACAGACCGGACATGCACCACATGTATGTATCAGTACAATAAGCTAGTTCTTTATGTTGATCACCTCCGTATGTTGACCAGCTTATTACAGTCCCTTGGGTGGTCAACTTACAGACGTTCTACTATATTATGAAGCAGGCCTTCTAAAATTAGGCTAGGAGAATACAAACAGCTGACTACCACAGATGAGACCTCTACTCCCACTGGCTGTAGCCAAGAAGGGGACATCCATATGGCTGATACAACAGTTGTTTTCATTCTTTTCTGGTAGTTCCAGTCCAGGAACCAGACATTCTCTCTGTATCCTTACCAGCTCTCTTCACGAACAAAGTGCTTTTAATATGGTGGAGAATGAACAGATACAAATATTTCAACTCATACACTGATATAATTAGAACAGATATACGTTTTAAAATGATATAAGTAAAAACAATAAAAGTAGATTTGTCTTATTTTATCTGGCCAATGTAATGCAACTGCTATTGGCTTAGACAAGACGGTAACTTCTACTTGACAGACAGAAGTGAAGCTGAATTGGACTCCTGCATTCCACCAAGTTCACCTCTATCCACCAAAAATACAGATGTTTGCTCCATACTCCAAGAGCCATCTGGGGCCAGCTCCATCTGCAGCTCTTAGGAGCTTGTTAGAGGCAGAGCCTGAGGTCCTACCCCAGACCTACTGGATCTGAGCCTGCTTGAGAAGCACTGGACACCAGGCCCATTCTGCTTCAGGGTTCTACAGCCTCTTACAAGTGACACTGAATCCCACCTTCTCTCATTGGTACTACTAACTCAGGGGTCAATGGCCATCCCCAATTACCTGTTAACAAAATGTTCTCAAAACAGCCCCCCACCACTCAGACATAGAAGCCATCCTTCAAAATCTGAATATAACCATCTCCTTTTATCCCCTAAGGAAAGAGAGTCATCAATCTCAAATGAACAAATTAACAAAAGAACGCCATACTTGTATAACATGACTGGATACATCGGAACCAGCCAAAGAGTGGGGAAAGAGTCAGATTCCAGGATTCCTCTATCTGCTCAGTAATACCACCTGGAAAGCTTCATGACCCAGGGATGCCCAGACCCCAACTCCCAGAGAGGTTGATTCAGTTGCTCTGGGGCTGGGCCTGGGCCTAAATACTGTTTTAAATGCTTCTGAGGTGACTGTAACACAAAGCCAGGGCTGGGAACCATTGCCCTGGTCCCCAGAGGAGAAAGGTCAGGATTATCTGAAAGCTTGTTATGAAAAACTACAAATGTGGCTC
>NW_003852416.1:8704412-8732657 GCF_000181295.1 Otolemur garnettii
TCAAAAAAAAAAAAAAAAAAAAACTACAAATGTAAGAACTACCCCAGTCCTACAGAACCCAAAACTCTAGGGTTCAGTCCCAATCTGCATCTTGACAAGCTCTCCCTGTGCCTTCCAGAAATTCTGGCCTCCATCCACTGAATGGGGATCTTCAAGAAGTAGAACCCAGTATGTTCAGCAGCTACCTATGTACATAACCCAGAAAGCTGGTTGGGAGACACTGGTTTAGGGCACAGAACCCCTAGATCATCTGAGCATTACTTTGAGCAGACAGTGATTATCACAAGGCCAGGCAGTACTAGTCTCTCTACAGACAGCGTGGGTCTGAATCCTAACTGACGTTGGAGAAATATCTCAGGTATCTGTTTCCTCATTTAAAAAACGGCAAAAAAAAAAAAAAACAGTAACTACACCTTTCAGGTTTCCCTCCATTTGTTAGGAGGAATCAATCCATAATTCACATTAAGCACTCAATACCAGACCCACTGGGAGGATTCTATAAACATAAGCAGCTATTATTATTAACTGCTATTACTGTCTCTGACCCCTAAGACCAAGCACATTATTGTCCAAGCTACTCTTTCATAAACAAAAGCCTCTTCTTGACTTTTGCAAAAGTATCTGGCTGTCTTTGCAGAAGCTTGGAGAAATTAAGGTCTCAAAAGCTCATCAGAACCAAAGGGCAATCTAGTTTCTCATCTAAAATAAGAAAATGGCTTAATATTCAATGTATTCCATAGGAAAGGAAGGGCGGGAGGGAGGGGAGGGAGAGAAAAAAGGAAAAGAAAGGAAAGAACAGAAGGCAGGGAAGGAGGGAGGATGGAAGAAAAGATAGAAGGGAGAAAGATGGAAGCAATAATAAAGGAGGTAGGAAGGGAGGAAGAAGGCAGTCTCCTGGCCTTCAAGAAGACAAAAAAAGGGCTCAAGAGGCTAAGGTGCCAGGCACAGACACCAGAGCTGGCAGGTTCGAATCCAGCCCCAGACTGCCAAACAATGACAACTACAACCAAAAAATAGCCAGGCGTTGTGGTGGACGCCTGTAGTCCCAGCTACTCAGAATGCTGAGGCAAGAGAATCACTTAAGCCCAGAAGTCAGAGGTTGCTGTGAGCTGTGACCCCACAGCACTCTAGCGAGGGCAACAGCTTAAAGTTCTGCCTAAAATTTTTAAAAAAGGCAAAAAAAGAAGGAAAGGAAAGAACAGAAGGAAGGGAAGGAGGGAAAAAAAGGAAAGAGAAAAAGAAAATCCTAGGCGGGCGGCGCCTATGGCTCAGTGAGTAGGGCGCTGGCACCATATACCGAGGGCAGTGGGTTCGAACCCAGCCCCAGCCTGCTGTGAGCTATGATGCCATAGGACTCTACTGAGGGCAACAGAGTAAGACTGTCTCAAAAAAAAAGAAAGAAAGAAAGAAAATGTTATCCTGATAAGAGTACTTGGCCAGCCCTCAATTTTTATTTTACAAGTGAAAATGATTAAGAATCCTATAAATGAGCGATTTCAGAAAACTCTAAGGTAGTGATTTTCAACTGGTATGTCATGAGAGGATCTTAGGTGTGCTGCAAAATTTTTTTAAGTCCATTAATTAAATTATTTTTGAAAGAAGTTCAAAGCATTCGAAATAATCCTTTTTTTTTTACTTTTTTTTTTAAAATAAGTGTGCTGTGGAAGTTTAACTATAGGTTCAAGTGTGTTGTAAGATTTTAAAAAGGCTGAAAAACCCTGCGCTAAGGCAACCGTTCTCAAACTTTAGTAGGATAAAAATCAGAACCCTGATTAAAAATGTTAACTCCTAGACTGCAGTAGAAACCTACTCCATTAGACTAAGAGGGGTGGGGTATTTATAAAGCAGCATTTAAAACATCACTAGAATTTAAGCTCGGTAGGAACAGTGGATTTTTGTTTATTTTGCTCACCGATAAATTCCCCAGTGCCTGGCACACAGTAGATACACAGTAAGTATTTTTAATGAATGAATATCCTAAGTTGTGGACTTAGATAATTAAGTGAAAACTCACCGCCAGAGCGAGTGAATGAACCTCTACTGCAGTGGTCAACCTTCCTAATGCTGTGGCCCTTTAATACTGTTCCTGTGTCATGACCCACAGGTTGAGAACCGCTGCTCTGGAGAGAGCAACTTGGCACTCAGAGGCTAGCGAAATGACCTCTTTCTCTCCCCTCATTCCTTTGTGGAAAGTGGACATAAAATGCCACAGCCAGAGTCTGCTCTGGGACAAAAGGAAAAATGAGGAAGTGACTACACCGAGAATTGAACTAGGCTGGGGATGGTGTCTCACACCTGTAATCCCAGCACTCCAGGAGGCCAAGGCAGGTGGAACATCTGAGACTAGCCTGAGCAAGAGTGAGACCCCATCTCTAAAAACTAGCCTGGGATTGCAGTGGGCTCCTGTAGTCCCAGTTACTTGGGAGGCTGAGTCCAGAGGATCACTTGAGCCCAAGACTTAGAGGTTGCTGTGAGCTCTAACACGAGGGCGCTCTACCCAGTGCAACCAAGTGAGACTCTGTCTCAAAAGAATTGAACTAGTTCCTGGCAGTCCCCCCACCTAGATGGGATCTGCTACTCAACCAAGAAGAGCAAGTCCTCAGGAAAACAGAAAGGCCACGAATCTCGTGGTGGGCGAGAGCACAGCTCCAGAACACAAGATCCACCATCAGAAACCTGAACTGGGGCCCTCACAGACACTGCCTCCTCAGTCTTAAATTCTGCTCAAATCCACTGGTCTTCATCTCTGGCCATGTCCATCACACACAGCAAGGTCTACTCAGACACCAAGATTCGGAGCCAAGGCACCTCAGGAACCTGAACAAACAAGACTAAACAGCCAGTTTACAGCCAGGAATCACGGGCCAATATAGGGTCAGAACACGCTTTAGTTAGTCTCCTTGGATCTAAGAAGCACCCAGGCCCTAGGGGAGGGTCCAGCAGCTCTACCAAGTCACGGTGGTTCTAACACCAAGCTGAAGGGTTATTAGACTTGGGTAAAGCTCAAGGAAACCTGCAAGCATAAGACCAAGAGAGAAAGCCACAACACCACTGCTGAGTCTCCACCACTCAGCTGTGTAAACAAATAAAATGGTCCATTTCTTCTGGATCCTCTCCTCACTGTCTCTGCACACATGCGCGCGAGCACACGTGCACGCATGCACGCGCACAAACCTCTTCATGCCTTAGAAGAAAAACAACCAAGAAAGGTCGGCATGGTTTGTTTTTGCTGCATGTGGAGTTTTTTCCTAAATCACATCTGACTCAGTGTTAAACTATCAAACCTTTGGCCCAGATACTCTTAAAACAAAGGCTTAATTGGTTCCGAAGTAGGCCTTTCTGAAAACCAAGGGAAACATCTTCTCTGGGTCGTGACCTTCATCATAACCCCGATCCTGGGTTGGAATAATGAGAGCAGGAATACTGGAAGAGCTCTCTCCAGGAAGGCAGCAGAGAGGCTACACATTTATCTGCAATCACCTGCACGGAATTGCTGGGAGGCAGCTCCATTTTTACACAACGCAATTTGGGTCTACCTGGCAATTTGGCTCCACCTCAATTTGGGTCCACCTCGCCAGATTCAGCCAGCTGGGCCTCTTCCTTGGCTAATGGAGACAGAGGGAGGAGTTCCTAGGTGCTGGGGCCAGAGACCAACCCAGTGAGTGAAGGGGCCTGTACCTGAGCTGAGCGAAACTGGCGTCTGATTACGCCTAGATAATGTCACCGCTCCTCTGCGCATCACTCATATCCCTAACAAGTACTTTGCAAGGACACTGCAAACACTCGAAATCCACTACTCAAGTCTCTCTCAAAAAGCCAACACAAAAACACATTTACCCAACACCTCTCCAAGTCTACTCCACGTGTAGGAACAACAAAAATGGAAACGTGTGTGAGAATGTTACTGGAGGTTTACTCATCATAGCAAAAAATAGAAAGCAATTCAAATAGCCAACACAGAGGGATAAATGCACTGGGGCAGGCTCACACCTGCAATGTTACACGGCCATGGCAAAGTGCAAACCACTGCTAAGGGGCGAAACTCACAGGCAACACCGACTGGCGCTAGACATGAAACAGTACATGCTGTATGATTCCATTTATATAAAGCCAAAAAATAATAATAATAACCCATGGTGATAGATAAAACTCACCAATGGTAAGAATTTTCAGTGAGGACAGAGGAGAGGGGATAACTGGGGAAAAAAAAGGAACAAGGAAGAGTTCTTTATCAGAAGTTAGCAAACAATAGCCTACGGGGTCAAATCCAGCCACTGCCTGTTTTCTTAAGTTGGGACATGACCACACCTAATCCTTTAAGTTTATCTTTGGTTGATTCTGAACCACAAATAGCAAAGTTGGGTATAGCTGATCCTTGAACCCTCAAACAACTCAGGTGTCAGGGGCACCGACACCCCCCACATAGTCAAAAACCCAAGTGTAACCTCTGATGCCCCCAGAACATAACTTACTAATGGCCCCCTATTGACTAGAAGCCTTCCAAGTAACATAAAATTAACTCGTATTTTATAACTGTATCATACACTGTATTCTTACAATAAAGTAAGCTAGAGAAAAGGAAACATTACTAAAGGGCTAAGAGCGTGGTGGTTCATGTCTGTAATCAAAGGACTAAGGGCATGGTAGTTCACATCTGTAATCACAGTTTGTTGGGAGGCCAAGGTGGGATGATTTCTTAGAGCCCAGGAATTTGAGACCAGCCTGGGCAACATAGCGAGACCCTATTTCTAAAAAAAAAAAAAAAAACCTGTCTTTTTTTTTTTTAAATCAGCTAGGTATGGTGGCACATGCCTTTATAATCCCAGCTATTTGGAAGGCTGAGGCAGGAGGATCACTTGAGCCCAGGAGTTCAAAGTTACAGTGAGCCACGATCATGCCACTGTACTCCAGCCTGGTTGACAGAAACGTATTCTGCCTCTCACCAAAGAAAAAGTTATTAAAGAAATCATAAGGAAGAGAAAATATATTTACTATTCATTAAGCGGAAATGGGTCATCATAAAGGTCTTTGTCCTCATCTTCAGGTCGAGCACACTGAGAAGGAGGAGGAAGAGGAGGCCTCGGTCTACCTGTCTCAGAGGTGGCAGAGACAGAAGAAAACCCACATGTAAATGGGCCTGCACAGTTCAAACCTATGGTGTTCAAGGGTCAACTGTAGTTGCAGTAGAGACTGTATGGCCCCCAAAGCCTAAAGTATTATATTTACCATCTGATCCTTCACAGAAAACATGTTCCAACCTCATTACAGATACTGATCTAAGTGAGGGTTCCATGGTTCACATGTAAAACTTCACTCACTTCTCTAAAGATCTGTGTACCTGCTAAGTTTAAATTACACTTCCAAAAAAGCTTTTTAAAAGTCAACAGAATTAAATATTATAACTAAATGTCTTTTCTAAAAGGCCTTTTTTTTTTTTTTTTTTTGCAGTTTTTAGCCGGGGCCAGGTTTGAACCTGCCACCTCTGGTATATGGGGCCAGTGCCCTGCTCCTTTGAGCCACAGGCACCGCTCCCTTTTAATTTTCATTCTAGTTGTAGTAGTGCCTGTTTGTGGGGAGAATGTGGCCATTTGTGTTACTCTCGTCTTTTCAAAACAGAGAGGAGGTAGGAGACTGTCAAAAGTGGGAAGGATCCCAACGCAGCAACTGAGGTTGTGTCTAAACCTTTTACCAGAACGAGACATGTCTCCAGAATCACACTCACAGACCATTCATACAAACCGTGAGCATAACTAAGTCCTCAGATTACAGCAAGGATGGAAGGGGGAAAGGTGTGAACTGCATGTGATGTGAGGTTATTTTAGGATACAGCTTAGCAGAGTAGCAAGCATAGCTCCTACCAAAATATAGTATTTACTAAGGTTAAACAGTTGTCGGTTTCCAGGGAAGAAAATTCTGCCCCAACAATCACTTAGCCTTACCTTGGAGAACGGAGAGAAAGGAAAAAGTCTGCCCTGCCCTACACCAGAGAGGTGCCTTCCTCTCCTCTTCCTTCCACCTCCCTCCCCTCAGCTGCTGAGCTGCCCAGCAGGCCTGGGGACCCATTTCATTTTGTCTGAGATTTCCCCTTTTATTCCCCTTTGCTTCTTTTGTTTTTTGCAATTTATCCTTTGATGATCCAACTAAAATTACAGCTAGATGCCATGTGGCTTGGCCCCGTGCGGGTCTAAGCAGAGACTGAGGGAGAATGAACACTGCGAGCATGGTGCCGGGCCTCTAATAAAATGTCTCTCTGTTTGCCCACATGGGCATCAAGCCTTACCAAATAGAAGCAGGGGAGAACAATACTACCTGTTCATGGAGGAATAGTAATGGTTTCAGTCCTCCAGACAATGAGCTCTGTAATTTACTCCATCTTCCTCCTGAGAAAGAGCTTCACATGGCCTGCACCATGCCAGGTGGTTTGGAGAAAGACAAACTGCTCAGCCGAACAAGGGGCACTTCAGCAACGGGTGTAAAGACACAACAGCTGGTCTGGTCTGGGCTGGTCTCCCAGTGACATGGCCCCAGCCAGCTTTTCCACACCAAGATAAGGATCACTACCCTATTCAACCTCAACAATTCCCACACCCCAGGCAACAGGAATGAGATGTAGTAGGCCTGGGGATATTGTCTGCTCATCCACCCATTCATCCAGAGTTAGGGTTTGGGCTTGTTCTCTAACCAAGCCCTACATCTAAACACTTTCTGGGAGCAAGAAACTATGCCATGCAGACCAAGAGGAAGAAGGCCCCGCAGGCGGTGTGCCAGCAGGAACAACTGCAGGGTAGAGGCGAAGATACACCAGTCTTGAAAATATTTGGGGCGGGGGGAGGGATAAAACCAAGAGCTGCACTTTCCCCTAAGATACACCCACAAGAAGATCATGGCATGACTGCAAAAGTCTTCAAATATTTTTTAAAATAAGTTGCTGTAGCCTTGAAATGAATACAAAAATAATACCATGAATCAACCAAACTTAAAAGAAAAAAGTCTGCTGATTCATGCTTTTCACTGGTGGAATAATTCCATTTACCTGGGGCTATCTGCAAGTCTTCTGGAGGAAGATGCAGTTTGGAAATGGCACAGTTACAAAGAGGCAATGTGGCTGTACCGCCGCAAGCCCCCACCCACCCACAGGCACCTTGTCGGCAAGGGCTCTCGACCAGAAAGGGAGTCGTGGAATAATGTAAATGATCTAACAAACCAACACCAACTTACTAAGAAAAGAAGGCCCTCAAGCCAGACTTTAACACTACAGCAAAACTCGAGGGACTTCCTTCAAGGGGTTAAACCAGAACACTCAAGAAGTTTTGGTACCATTAGTTACACCAAGAGGTACATCCATCCCAGCAGGGCCAGGCAGACAGAGGAAAATCGTATTAGTCTGCTCTCCCTCCTCAATTGCATTCTGTTGGCATCGGTTCAGCTCAGAGTCTATATTAGTCCGTGATTTGTTTAGCCTTCGGATTTAAAAGAATGGAAGTACTACATGAGCAGGAAACAGGACACTCATCAGAAGCTGGGATCTGTCACCTTTCCCTTCCAGCACTGTCAGTGTCACATATCAACAGGTCCAAGAGAAATCAACATTTCAGGATGATCAGGTCAAAAGCGATATTCTTAGCACCACTTAACAGGATTCTGATCCACCGGAAACAACTCTCTGGTAGCCGAATGACCTCTGCTGCTCTCACCTCCCCCAGTGATCCTCCCCGTTCACACTTTGTTGCCCCACTTTTCTCCCAGTTCAAGATCCTTCCCTAACCAGAAAACAGTAACCAAGCTGGGGTCTGTGTGCCCATTATGCCTGATCAAGAAACTCTTTAACCACAAGCACAGGCTTCTCTTTCTCTCCTGATCTCTAAATCACTTTGGCAGCCTTCTGCCTGCTCCTCTTCCTTCTTTGCTTCCCACCCCCCCCTAATGAGTCAACCACCACCACCAACCACCAGCACCAGCACCACCACCACCACCACCATCATCATCATCACCA
Organism: Otolemur garnettii; assembly: GCF_000181295.1. Taxonomy (NCBI): domain Eukaryota; kingdom Metazoa; phylum Chordata; class Mammalia; order Primates; family Galagidae; genus Otolemur; species Otolemur garnettii. The sequence continues at coordinate 8,712,406 of NW_003852416.1, forward strand.
CCATCCTCTCAGTTGGGGGAAAGGGTTGGAGAATAAAAGACACAAGACACCTACATATTGACAATTCAAGCTTCAGAATCTCTTGTGTTTCCTACCTGAATTGCAATCTGGTGTTCAATCATTTTGTACGCAGAGTAATGTGTGCTGCCGGACTGAAAATGGAGCTGTAGAAAGAAACCAAATCAAAGCGTTCTGCTTATGTCACAAACTACAAGAAAACATCTTAAGCAGTTTATGAATAGCAGACAAACCTTCCTAGATTGAACTGCAGCCTTGGCATTCAATCAAGACCTGTGTACTTTTACTGTTGCTATGGATAAGATGATCATAACAATCTAAAGTAAAGTTTTAAAAAATAATAATAACAAGCGCCTATTCAACAAGCAAACAGGGGAGGGGGGTGGCCAGGAGAGAGAATCAGTGACACGAGAAGGGAGGATGGATGCCCGTGAAGACATAAAGGGAGCCAGTGTGCTGAGCAGGATGCCAGAGAAAAATTAACTGTGTGCTGCAAAAAGTCATCAGAATTGCGACACGAAGGGGAGAGGAAAGATTATGAGAGAAAGAGTGGTGAGAAGCTGCGAGACTGCAGTAGGTATAAGCCCCCCCTTGCCCCCCGCACCCTATATTTCTAATAACTGGGACCTGGCTCTGCAACACAATTCTATTTCTGGGAAAACAAATGTGTCAGACAGAATTCAGGGGCCACTCGATGCCTTATACATTCTTTCACAATGACTAAGCTGTCTGTTCTAGGACATCTCTGGAGCCCGCACTCTAGTAATCCACACTTCCCCAAAGAGGGAACCAACAGGCACTGCCAGAGAGCCACCAGTTTTCTAGGGACCACCCCTTAGTCGTGAGCAACTGAGCAAGTGTAAGTCACTGATTTACCCAGACACGCCCAGCACAAGGCCGAAGCCTCTGCTGCCCCTTCCTTCCCATCAAAGAAGCAGGTGACCCAAAATAGAAAGGAATGCCAAGATGCCTCACCGAACTTGCATTTTCCCAAATAATACTTAGTAATCTTGGGATCCTGCAAACTGGGAGAACAAACACCATCTGCTGATTTATTGCATGAACAAGAATCACTACAGGATCTCAACAATTACCTAAGAATGCATTACTGCAAAATCACTGCCCACTGCCCTCCTTGGAATGGACGAATCAGCTGCATCTCCAAACACAGATCTGTATTATCATAACAAACTACTGCTATTACCACCACCACTACAGCACTGTTACTATTATCAGAACATTTCTGTGGTACTAGAACAAAGCATGACTTAGGCTGCACGTGAGTTTCAGATCCCAATAATGTACATCCTGCTCCCTGGAAGAAAAATCATGCAGTTGTTGCTATGGGCTAAAAAAGAGAGAGAGACAGAAGAGAAACAGAAATTCACATAAGAACTGGCCTAACTTAATTTTTTTTAAAAAAGTCTAAATCCATATTGCTCATGAGGATAAGGCTCTAAGGATCCATTTTTTGGATACAGTGGGCCAAATAAACAAAAATAGTTTATTTGTTTTAGATGTTCTTTTATTTGTTCCAAATAAACAAATAAAAATAGTACATATATAAGATGTAAGTCTGCTTGCCACAAACAGACTATCGATCAAAATTAAGATGGTATAATAAAGGGGGCTAAAAAAAAAAAAATGCCCACACCCAGCCAAGCAGAATAATAAACCGCACTTCCCTAAAGCAACTGAAGATCTGCCCTCCACACACAGCTCCCCCAACACACTCAGAAGCAATTCATCCAAAGTAAACCGCTGAAAAAGAAAGATGCATTTGCCCCTTTTGTCCCCCTCTCCTTTTTGTAAAAACTGCCAGTCAGTAAACGGAGATTGCACTAATTACTGTGACAATTCTGCATCATGTTAAAACAACTTCTGTGCCTGGGACAGGTTTCTCTGCGAGTTTGAAATTCTTGGCTGGAGAGCAGCTCTTGTCTGAGAAGAGAGTTCTCCCTTCTAAGCAGAGCAGGCAACACTAACAACTTGTCCCTCTCTTTTCAGCTGGTTTTATTCGCCTCTTTTCCAATTGCCTAATTCAGAGCTTAATGGAAACTTGTCCGCTATTCTTCCCACAAACCCTGCAGAGCCCTAGGCAATCTGTACTCAGGGTAACCACAGGAATCTTATATCGTCAATTAAAATTGAATGGACACCTGATAACTAAGGGTATGCTGTGGAAAAAAAAAAATTCATATATAGTCACAGTCTTCTGAATAAATTAATGAGACTGTGGCTAATCCAAATTCAATTTTCACTTGTCCAGTTCTGTTCTTAATCCTTGCCTTCATCGTCACCCAAAGAACACCAACAACCCTGGAGAAAATGCTTCAACTAAAACAGTAAAAATACAGCTTCAGTTCCTTAAGATTCTAGCAAAGAAATCTGCAGGACAAATTCTCTCTCTCTCTCTTTCTCTCTCTCTCTCTCTCTCTCACACACACACACACACACACACACACACACACACACACACACGACATTCTACCACCCCCTAAGCAACGTAACTTCCCTCAGGTGTCCAGCAACACAGAAAAACCTCCATCAGCTCAGAAGCACACCCAGAACAAGCAGTTCATTCTGTGTCTAAGTAAGCGCCTTCCTCCTAGCCAGTGTTGAAGAGATTTCCAAGCTTCACTTCCTCCAGCTACGGCAACATGAACTTAAAATTTTTGTTTCCTCTTTGAGTTTTTTTTTTTTTTTCACCTTCTCTTCCTCCAAAGATTACTTTTCTAAAATGCACATTTCCACTCCTTTTTCCTTCCCTGTAAAATACAAAGATGCCTCATTCAGTACAGGGTTTTTTATGACAAGGATAAAGTACAAATACCCAGTAAGCGTTTGGCACTCTAAACTGAAACAATCATTTATCTCTTTCTAGAAGATAGAAGGAAGCAGAAAACAAGAAGGCGGTTGACCCTTTGTGTTTGGGAAGATGTGGGAAGGTGAAGAGATCCAGGGCAAGAGGACTCGGGCACATCTGAGTTTAATGCCACCTCCTGGGAGCACTCTGGGAGCACTCCGGGAGCACTCCCACATCCAGCCAAGGAAGCTACTCTGACCAGAACAAGGGCCACAGCATCAGCATGTTGGCCCCCTCCCTGAAATGCCCAGGAGACGCACCAAATGGAACTCCAAGGCACTTTTCAATAAAAATCTTTCCCCTTCCTGGGTGCTTGTTTATAGTAAGCAAGCCCACTCTACCACCCCCAGATTCCCCGGTCCTCACTTGTCCAGAGGAAGGAAGCAGGAAGACTTGGCAGTGCTCAGCAGGCTTGCGAAATTCCTCAACAATTTAAAGACCAACATTTTACAATTAACCGCTTCCCTCATTACCATCCTACCTTCATTCCTCTCATTTTATTTCTAACAACACTACTGGCTCTAAATTTGATGTTTCAGATACACAAAACATGAGAGATACATAGAGATGGGAGGAAGGGGAAATGGCTTCTTTTTTAATCACAGGAATATCATCCTTGATGACCAAAAAGAAAAAAAATGGAACCCAATGGTGGTTTCTCCATCACTAAGTTAACTTCCAACAAGAACGTTAATTTCTGATGCTTACTCATTCAGCTAAATTGGGAAGAGGCGGAGCATTGACTTTTATTTTCAGTTTTATGAATCACTTGGCCTTCTCTGTTATTAAAAAAAGAAAAATCAATCCATTCCCAAAGAGGTTTTGGGTTTGTGGTTCCCTTCCCTCACTACTCTGTAGCTACTACCATGACTAGAGTTTAAGTCCAATTTCCATGTCATTAGCGTAAGTGACACTTATTTTTTAGTGTATCTAAGACCTTTCCTTAGGTCATTAGTCATTTGGGGGGCTGAGGCAGCAACTACAGACTATTATGTGCCCAGCACCCCACGCCCCCAGCCTATGCTGAGAGCTTTTTACGTTTAATGGGAAATAAACTTTTAAGCAGGACTTTGGGTTACTGCCTGCACTTATAAAAAGTGCCAAGGGGGCCTCCAGCTTCAAGAGGAAAAGAAAACCAGCACTGGCTGGTGGGTCCTCCAGTTTAAGCCTTCCTGCAAAGATCTAGACACTGAACGTTTGTACTACCCTAAAACAACGACGTGACAATGGCGTCCCCTTTTCCTTCCTGGCATTCTCCCTCAGAAATTCTGCGGCAGCAAAATGCACGCCTTTAGACACAAGAACAATCTCTCCCACTGTCTCGATGTTCCATCAAATATCTATTTACCCTCATTAATTTTTCTTTTCCTCAACCTGAAACCATCAGCTATGAGTCAGAGAACGATCATTAACTTTTACAGCTTCCATACATATCCACCTACTCACATTGGGGGAAAGAAGTATTGACTTGCAACATAGCCTGAGACCAAAATCCTCTAAGAAGAAAAAAACAGGGGAAAAATCGCTTCAAAAAAGTTTTATCTATAGGTCTTTGGGGGGATGCTACATTCATTGTTTTTCCACTTTGTGCTGCACCAAAAAAAAAAAAAAAAAAAAAAAAAGGGAAAAAATTGCAGTTGAACTTGGTTATAACGATAGGCATTTCTGGGTTGATTTTTGAGAAAAACTAGATGCTTTTCTTTCAACATCAAAACATAATTACAGTTCCTACACTGGGGGCAAAATTAAGTAAATCAAGTTTCCTCTCTTGTACAAAACATATTTCTAGCATATATAAAAACACGTGGGCTGAAGTGCTGAGACATGTTCCCAACACAGCATTTTTCATTAAAAGTTGCTACACTAACACTCTTAAAATGATGCCCCATCATTACTCCATTTAGCAGTCACAGCGCCGCAACTCATAACGAATTAATTTGCATTAATGTGGGTTTCATGAGCCCTTCCCTGGGTATGCCATTGTGATTCAGGCTTAATAAAACTGACACGACAATAACATAGTGCCTTTTATTTCACTTTCCAAAACAAACCAACCCACCCAAAGACCCACACAAATCCTCTCGATTTTTTAAGCATTTTACTAATATATTTAGTACATCATAATTGGCCCAGCACGAAGGAACCTAGTTATCTTCTCAGTAAATATTTATAGCATCACTCTTTCCCATTCATTCTGCATTGTCTTAGAGAATCTCACTGTAGCCTACATCTGCAATTCATTGACTTTACAATTTACCACATGTTGGGATGGGAGAGGTCTTAGCTCCATTTGAATCACTACACAAATATGCAAGTGATTTATCGGTTTCAAACTGAAGACTGCAAGAGAGGGACTCCACTTTTCCTGAACATTACTTCTTCTGGCAGACCATGAACAATTACAGTTCGTACTAATTAAGCTCTGTAAATGTGCTGTGCCCTGCTAATGCCTACCAGGCCTCAAATTTATTTTCATGATGCCAAACTTTAGGGAGCAATTTTAACTCCTTCAGAACTGATCCCACTCCTGGCCATTCCTTCCTCTGCAGACCGAACTGTTTGGGGGCTACTTTCATGACAAAAGGAATAAAATATAACGGGGCTGAATTACCAGCCCGAAATCAGATGTGCCTAAGGAAGAAAAACCTATCATGGGAAAACCGAAGAACACCGCGGCTGATAACCCGTTCAAAGATCCCACAGCCCCATCTTTGTAATGAGCTGTTTAGGGATTCACATCTATCCCTGAGGGCTGGTAAGTTTCTGCATTCCATTGATTAGAAAGGAAAACCTTTCGGCCTGGGTCTTTAAGTTTGGGGTGGATGGAGGGAAAGATCTAGCCAGAAATGACACAGCCATCACCTCCTTGTGCCGCTCAGCCCCGGAATCCCACACTCCCCCCTTTACAGTGTGGTTAGTGTGCAACACACACACACACCAGCACTGTCCACTTTTTAAACATAAATTAAACCCGGCAGGACAATTCCTCTCTCAAATCAGGGTCTCAACCACAAATGATGCCCCACCCAGTCTCCCCAGCCCCAGGTGCTTACACAGTAACTCATGTGAAACCTATCTGTTCCAAGATAGGACACCTTGGGTGACCAGGGAATTGAAACCCACCTGCAGAGCAAACCAATATCCTTCCTAACAGGCCTCCCAAGGTACTCCCACCTCCCCCACAAAGCAGCTCCAATCCCCAATTTCACTTCCCCCAGGTCCAAATCTCTGTCCTCTCCTCTTCACCTTTCTCATCTCTCTTTCTCAAGCATTTACTCCACCTCTGCTCTTCTCTGCCTCCTCTCCCAGATGACAGGGCATTTGTGGATTTCCCCCTCCTCGTCTATTAAATTCTTCTAATCAACTCTCCTGACATTTTTGAGGAGTAACTTCTCATGTTAACCAGCCCACTACGCGATGTGGACATTCACCCTCCCAGCTCAGTGGAACATCGTATAAAGACCAGTCTCCCCTATCAGGTTTCTTTAAATATTCTGGGGAAAATGCACAAAATAGGCAGTGCAAAAGTCTAAAAAAAAAAAAAAAAAAAAGACAGGGAGGCTTGGAAGGGAAATTAAGAAAAAAAAAAGAAAGGAAAAAGGAAAGGGAGAAATCAGAAGGGGGGGAGCAAACACCTAGAGCAACTTTGCTTTAGAAAAAGGCATTTGTGCAGAGCCCCCCACTGAATTTCCATTCCTGAAAGTGCTCTTTATAAATGTGTATAACAATAGCCTAAGGAAGTACAAGTCAGCTGCCAAAGGAGGGGAGGTGTCTGTCTCAGTAAACTCAGATGGGGGGGTGGGGGGGGCAGAGGGAGGGAGGGCAGCATTTGCGTTGGGCTCTCCCCCCCAATCTCATTGCTTATAATTAGTGAGAGAAATTTGAGCTACTGCCAATGTCTGCGGACCTTGAATATTATAAGGCCAACGTGGCGTCAAATATCTTAACATTCATAAGTGTTATGGGCTGTAAATAAAGCCTGTGGATTTATGACCCGGTGGCGCGCTTGCCAGCAAAGGACTGGGGCACATTTCTTTCAGCAGACCTGTCGAGGTGCAAGTTTGCCTTTGGTTGTAAAATTAACCATTTCCTTCACAAATGTGCTCAATTATAAGTCAGAGTTGAAGATTTACTTACAGGGTTGCCAAAATTCACTCCCAGAAGAAACTCAGATGCCCACATCACACATCCCTTCAAAAATAAAACCCTTGAGAATCTGGTCCACCCTCCTTTTCAAAACTTTGAAATGTGTCACCTCAAAAGAGTTATAAATGTGGTCAAAGATACTATCTAGTTCCACTCACCAAAACTAAAAAGCTTACACCTACTTCCTTGGAAAGTACTTATTTATTTGGCAACATCATGATTTACAAAAAAAAAAAAAAAAATAGTAAATCACTCCTTGCCTGAAGTCTCCTCCCTTCCCCCAATATAATGTCATCTACTTCCTGTGTAGGAGAGAGCATTTGCTAAATCCAGGTTGTCTCATACTTAACTGCCAATAAACCAACTTCCACATAACTTCCAGACAGCTGGGGAAAAGGTCCTCGGAGTTTTAGTCATGGTCCAGAAACACGCGTCCACAGAAAAATCTGCAGCTGTCCTTTCTCTACAGTGCATATTTAATGTGATTCGGGGGGGGGGGGGCTGTTGTGAAACCGCTGACAAAATGTAAAATCCTCTTAGATACCTTCTAGTTTACCCACTGCGCGAGTGTAGGAGAAGTTGCACCAGAATTTCCACACCAAGAAATCTAGGCACTTTCTGCACACACCCAGGCACCTCATGCGATGTAAAGGAGGCATTCAGAACCTGGAAAGACTTCTACTATAATCTTCAAAAGGGCAGCCCCTGGTGCAAATATTAAAATGCTAGTTTTCTAAACCAAGTATTTTTTCTTTTTAATGGCGTGTAGAATTGCAGTGAAGCAGCGCTGCGAAACAGAACAGCCTTCTTGATCAGCAAGGCCCGGGAAACCTTCCTGTAACTTTTTCACAGCTTGCTGAGAAATAGAAAGCTGACCAACTTCCAGCAGTGACTCTACATGAAATCTCTATCAGTAAAATTAAAACCAAAGTGAAAACCTCCTATTAAGGAGGGGGGGGCATGTTTTCTTCAAAATCTTTTCTAAATCAGAGATAAGGGACATCAGTCAAAGTTACTTCCTTTAAGCAAGTCAGAAGTTTCCAAAAACACTTCTTCCAGATAAAGCACTTTAGGCTCCCAACTGCCTAGGAGTTTGTGTCTGGGGCTTCAGCAAGCTTCCGTATCAATAAACTGGAAAGGGCTGGCATATTAAATCTATAATCATTAAAGTACGACTTATCTGGGTGAATGTTGAACACATAATCCATACTGCAGACATGAAATCACAACCTATAAAGATGAGCACGGAATTAAAACTGGTGCTCTGAGACTGAAATCTAAACAAGCTCGCCATAAATATTTCTGAAGGAGATGAAAAACAATTAGCATAAATACCAAAGAAGGGCAAGAACACCTGTTCTTTTTCAGGGCGATAAGCATTTTATTGTTCTCTATTTAAAATGTAATGACCTGTGTAATTACAGTAATATTACATTGTTATGTAGGGGCTTGGAATGTCACACTTTGAAAAGTGTTGTCAAAACAATCAAGAGTGAGGTGGGGGGTGGGAGGACAACAGGGAGGGACCACCATTAACCCTTCACACTCCAAGGTCTAAATCTTTTGTATTAGAAAGGATTATGTTGTGTGAGTGACCAGAAAACATCCATTTTCACAAACCAGAAAGAGAAGTTGCCTGGCTAAATAAAACCCCAAAGAATAGGCCCCTCTTGATTTCCTTTAAAATGCTGGATTCCAAGTTCAAAAATGAATTCAAGATGCTGCTTATTTATCTGTTCGACCTAGTAGCAAATAGCACAGTTGAAAAGCAAATGACTTTGGATAAAAGAAAATGCAAGGGCTCTAATAATCAATCCCTTAAAATGAAATTTCAAACCTAACTGGAATTGCAGCTACCATATTCCTATGTTTGCCAGGAGGAAAAAGAACCGTAAAACTACTTTCTCGTAGCAACTTACCTTTAGTATACAAAGGTTACCACAATTCTAATATTTGCAGTTCTAACACTTCCCATCTACTTCAGTAGATCTCTCCTTACTTAATGCATTTTTGTATCTGAATCTGTCTTTCTAAAAGCCATTCCTATTACTGTATCAAAGGCTAAATTAATGTTATGCAGACATCTTTGTCGTTTTAAAATAAAATTATTACTATCAAGCTTTATGGCGTCTTCAGCAATTAAAGCATTATTCTTGAGATAATGTATTATTCATCATAAGCCGATTTAATGATACTCCTTAATTCTTTACATTCTTAAATAGAAAAGCAGAAGAAATGTGGGTTCTAGAGAGTTTGCTTTTTAAAGGATGCAGAGGCTCACAGGTACATTCATAAGTAACAGAAAATGTAGCAAAAAGCACCACCAAGAAGCAACCGGAAAAGAATAAAACATACAGCTAATTTGTCTTCACACCTTGCCCTCAAAAACAGACACTATAAAGCACTAAGAATTTCTGATGAGCTTGGAAAGACCGCTATCTTGCCTATAGATTGCTCCAGCAGCTGTATCAAATCTGGAATTGCAAGCCGGCTCTCTGATCCAGGACGTCAGGAGTGACACACAACAGCCTACCGACCTCATTTCCATTGCTCTGCTGACCAGCCTAAATAAATAACTTCAATTTTGGAGTGCATAATCTAACCCAGGTAACAGAGAAGGAGGAAGGGGCAGTGTACACAAAGATGTCTGCTGGTGTTTGACATGTAAATACTAAAACTGCCTACTGAGTTCAGAAATGTCTCCTCAGACTCCATCTGATGTCACAGCACAAGGCCACCCGCTACGTCCACAATTAAAATAACTAGATGCCCTCTATTCCTGTAATGCCCACAAAAGGGGCCCGATCCTTGGGAGCCTTCCTTTTCGCTCCGGGAAATCATTTATTTGCCTTTAACAATTTCCCTGTTTCCTAATTACAGCACAACACAACTGCTCAAGTTTTAGAAGGAGCAGCAAGACTGCCAGCGTCGAGACAGGGAGTTTGAACAGTCGAGAAAACCGCCATCAAAGCTCAATATTCAGATGGCCTTTTAGATGGCTAAGTGGATTTTAAAATGATACCAGGGAGGGTTTCCGTCGTATGGGAGGGAGGGGAGGAGAGAGGGAGAAATTCTCAGTGTTTCTTTGGAATGTTGCTCGGTCGGGTTTGTTAGTACACGGAACACTCCGATTTCGAGCCCAATAGTCCGGTTTAAGATGCCCCATAAGCTTTCAAGAAAAATACAAACAGGACTGTGCTTCCCCTACAGCTGCAAGCCCAACGCCCGGCCGCTGCAGCCCGAAAGAGCTGGCCCTGCAGGAGGGGATCGGGCCGAAGCGCTCCACAGCTTCCCAAGCACGCAGAAGCCTGGGCGCTGGGGAGGCGGGGTGAGGGGTGGGGGGGAATAATTATTTCTCCTTCCTAGCCATAAAAAAATGACCGGTCTAGCATGCTCTTGCCATTTTGCCAGGGCCCCAAAAAACAAGTTAAACCTGATAGTTAATATTTTAATGCTTAAAAACACTTGTAGATCTGATCGACTCCTGTCCGGCAAGCCCCTCGGCCATTAGCACCGAATCCACGGCTGCTGAACAGTAGGTGCATTATTTCAAATTACTACCTCAAGTTACCGAAAAAGAAAAAACAAAAGTGGTGTGTGTAAATAAGTGGTAGGGACACAGGGAAGGTGCAAAATGACAATCCCGGGAAGCCAGGCACAAACGCGTCTGGAGTGCAGAGACTCAATTCAGTCTTTTCAGAGCAGGGGAAGGACAGCGGGACGGGAAGGAGGGGGTTCAGGGTGAGGGCAGGGGGCAGAGGCCAGTGGGGGAAGGGGACGAGCCACATTAACAAATGTCAGGGGTGGGCGCGGGGCGCACGCTGCAGGAAGCGCCCCCCGGAGCCTGACACCCCGCGCCGCCCTGGGGTCCCCAAAGTTGGGAGCCCGGTGATCAGAGGCCCACTCCCTTCATGGAGAGGCGCCCCAGGCCTCCCTCGCCCCCAGGACCTCCTTTAGCCCTCACACCCTGGTCTCTGGTCCCCCAGGGCCCACTCAGGGCCTACTCGGAAGCTGGCGAGCGCAGACCCGGCTATACACCCCAAGGCGCCAAAATTCCCTAGAAATGCATCAAGTCCGCTCAGAGGAGGCCCTTGAATCTACACACAAACCAAGAAGCCGGGCCACGGGGGCCTCCCCACCCCGCACAGCCCTGCCACCCGGACAGGCCCGGGAGAGCCCGCAGCAGAAAGTGCGCGCCAGGCAGCCGAGCCCGCCACAGCGCCCAGGGCTCCCGCCGTCCTGCGGGGTTGCCAAAGAAAAGGACGCCTGAGAACCCCCAAGTTTGCAGTGGGACCAGCCTGGGAAGTTTGACCTTCCAGGAGAAGGGAGAAAGAGGGCCGAGGGCCAGTGACCGCCACTAAAAGGCGAAATAAATAGCCTCCCTTAAGAGAAAGCCGAGGCACTTCTGCAGGGCCCCCGGCTCTGTGCGCTCGCCAGCTCCCAAGTCCAAAGCCTGAAGGAAAATCCACTCCCTACCCCGCGCGCCGGGCGCAGCCCAGTCACTCAGTGCCCCGCAGCGGCAGCCAAGGGGTTAACCGGGGAAAGCCCAAGACGCCACAGAAGAGGAAAGGAAGAGAGAGAGGAAGAGCGAGAGGGAGCAAAGAAAGAGCCACACAGTCATCTTCCCAGGGTGAAGAAACAACCACCACCAAAGGGGGCGGGGGGAATCAGAGCGCAAAAAAGTTCTTCTGATTTTTTTTCCCCCAACAAAGCTCTGCTTGGAAAGAAAGGTCTCCCCAACATCACGAGGCAGCAAACTGAAAGCAAGAACATGGCGAAGTGCAAACAAATCCAGTCCACAAAAGGCAGAAAAGTTTGGAGAGTTTCGGGCTGCCTGGGCCACGAGCGGGGGAGGGGAGGGAGGGGAGGAGGCGGGGGGCGGGGAGGGGGCAGGGCAGGGGCCGCATGCGGGGGCCGGGCGGGCAGCGGGCGGGGGCCGGGCGCGGAGGCACTTACGGTTCGGGCGGTGGGCGAGAGCGATCCGTTGGGGAGGTAGGGGCTCGTCAGGTCGGGGATCATGATGAAGGGGTAGCCGGGATACGGTGGCCCCTTAAAGAGCCCTCCATCTTGCCTCTTGGCCGCTAACATGGCGGGGCGGCGAGGGGACGGCGGCGGCCGCGCGGAGCGGGAGAAAGCGAAGAGAAACAGTTTAGAAACAGCCCCACCGGGCCGGGCGCCCCGGCAGGGCCGGCGCACGGCCAGGCCGAGCGGGGCGCGAGGCCGGGGCGCGCGGGGCTGCCGGCCCGAGGGGGCAGCTCCGGGCGGCTGCGGGGCGCGCGGGGCATACTCACCTTCTTCCAAACTTTCCCGGGATTTATCTCGGAAACTTTCGGAGCGAGGCGGAGGCCGTCTTTCCGCCTTCCCGGAGGGGTGGAAGAGGGGAGGGCGAGGGGGCAAACGCCAGGCAGAAGGGGGAGAAAGAGAATCAGCGGGGTGGGGGGGAGAGAAAACAGGGTTACAAGTTTTTGCAATGGTGGCCCCGCACGCACACGCTGCCGGCCGGGCCCCGCCGCCGCCCCCAGCCCCGATTTCTCCCCTTTCTGCAACGTTTGCCAGGCTCAGGAAATAGATTAAAAACCCCCACCAGCCCGGGGGGCTTTTCCTACCTCGGAATCGGAGGAGCTGTTTTGATTCGTTTCTGATTCATTGACTAGAGACGATTTGACATCAGCTAAATCCCTCTCTGCCGAGGAGTTTTCGGAGCTCTTCTCCTCCTGTTCGCCTTCGTCTTTGAAGGAGATCAGTTCGTCGTTGGCGCCTAGGTCATCCCCTCCACCGCCGTTCAGCTGCGGCATTTTTTTTTCACCCACCAGCAGCAATTTTGGAAGAAAAATGAAGGAGGAAGAAAAGCCAAAAAAAAAAAAAAATCACCCCCAAAAAGTTTTGTCCCCCCAAAAAATATTGCAAGAAAAAGACGAGTCCAAGGTGAACTTTTTTTTCTGCTTGGGGGTCTTTTTCTCCTGGGGAGGGGAAAAGAGGGAGGAGGGGAGGGGAAGGGGGGGGAAGATCTTCTGCACGCGTGAGTTTGGGTTTCTTTTTTCTCTCGTTCCCAAGGATCCGATCAATGTGCAAAAAAATAATAAATAAAAAAAGGGGGGTAAAAAAAACACCAACAACAACAAGAAGTCAGATATAAAGAGCAAAGGGGGGGGAAGCCGAAGATACAGGAGGTGCTCGTGCCGCTCGGATTTGAGTGAGTTGAAGTTAGACTGAGAGCTTTTCAGTTCAAAGGCGGCGCTGATTGACAGATAGAAAAAGGGGGATCGAAATCCGGAGGAACGGAGTAGTCTGGGAGCGGAGATTATTGACAGGGCGAGAGGAACACACTCGCCTTAATGAGATGCCGGGGGCGGGGCCGTCCCGGTGACGTGTGCATAAATAAACAGCCCGGGTGGGCGGGGCGGGGGCGGCTAACAATGATCCTTTAGGGCGCCGGGAGAGGGAGGAGGGAGAAGAGGAGGAGGAGAGGGGCGGGGAGGGAGGGGGAGCCGGAGGGAGGAGTGTGCAAGGGGAGCGGCCTGCGCGCAGTGCGGGCGAGCCCGGGAGTCTGGGCGAGGGTGCAGGGACTCGCTCCGGGAGGGGGGCGGTTTCAGAAAGACAATGCGGACTGGAAGAGGAGGGAAAGGGGGTGGCGACCAACGGAGTCAGGAATCCGAGCCGTGGAAGGCGGAAGGAAAGCCCACTTGGGGGGCGGGGATGTTGGAGGCCCTGAAAAAGTGCACTTGAGAAATATTAGAAATAAGTCTCAAAGAAGGGGAAAAGGAGGGAAGTGTTGTGGGAAAGGACGAGGGGTGCTTAGTGGTTAATCCAGCAGTGAAATCGGCCACTCTTAGGCGGGATGCGGCAGAAGTGGTCAAAAGCAAAAGATCAACCCTCCACTTCCCGAGAGCTTGGGGAAGTGAAGGGCTGGGCAAAGTTCCCGGTCATCTCACGGTAAAGAAACTAGTGACCCACGAGGTCTTCACCCTCCTTTTTTTTTTCTTTCTTTTTTCTTATTAATAGTGCATCATTTCATTAAATGTTAAGTCTCGCTAGGATAAATATGCCAAGATGACTTTTTATCCAAAAAACAATCAAATGCTGTGTTTGTTTGGGGCATTAAAAATATCCTTAAGGAAATACTTTATATGATTCTTTTAAATGTAGCGTGCTGTTCTTTTTTTTTAACTGACGTCGGAGGTGGTAGGAAACGAGCTAGAATTCAAAGTCCTTTCTGACTTTGGAGGTGAAAAGTTTGGGCGTTAACACCGATGGGCGAAAATAAAACTGAAAGTTCACTATCCCCTGGGATCAGTTGTGCTGGAGCCCTTCTGGAAGGGGGTCTGAAGACTGATCAAATAATCAAGATGTAGATGGCTCTGGCAGGAAATTGCTAACCAAAACCCATGCTGGAGGACGGGGGGGTAATGGAAAACCTGAGGCTTGAGGCAGGTATTTGTTGACTTTTAGGTACAGACCCCTGGGGAGTAGATTGATTTGCTACAAAATGGGGAAGAAAATTATGCTAAAGGGGAAAGGCCCAGGTCCCAAAACATAGTTTCAAAGGATGGAGGAAGAGTGTTCATTTTCTGGCAGATACCCAATGGACAGTGGACTGGACACTACAACATGAAAAGGTGACAAAAAGAACCAAGAAAAAAAATAAGGAATTAAAAAATTGCCTAGTTTGCCATGTTGGGCTAGAGACCAGGATGTACTAAGTTATTCTGCCTTTTCTTAACAAAGCTCACTTGGTCTTCAGCTGGCCACCAACTAGCACCTAGGTTTCCAAAAGAAAGAAGATTTACTATGTAATATTTAGAGAGTTTGGGGCTTCAGCAAAACTGTTTTATAGGCTAAGGTCTCAGAAAGAAGACTACTAGAAATAATGATGCCGAGATTGACAAGGCCAACGAATTCCCCTGCACTGGAAAAAATTCACAACCACATTTGCACACTAAAGAATAAGATGCAGGCAAAATAAAAATGGGTTGGGGGGGAGAGGCAGAGGAGAATCACTGTAACTCCCAACTTTAATATTAATCAGGAAATCAGAAGTAGAGTGAGAAGGAGCCTGAAAAGAAGTAAAACAAATGTGTACATTTAATCAGACAGGATTGCATAGGATACAAAGCACCAGGCTAATTAGTCTCAGCAGGTAGGACTAACCTTCAGACTTCATAAATAAATAAGGCGGGCGCAGAGTCTAAGAGGGAGAGTGGAGACAGAAAGGGGATTATTTCAAGACACCAAATGAAAACATGAAGAATGAAATGCTTCACTGTGAAATCCATGTACAAATGGATTTAACAGTTTCCTTTTTTAGGTCTTTTCATTTAGTCGCCTTTAGATTTACACATTTAGCAAAATGACCATAGCTTTTACACACTTGCTAATTGTCACCTGTGTACTTGGTGTGCCTAAGTCTGTCCATATACAGTGTAGACTTTCCTAAGGCCCATGTTAGGGGCTTATTTACTTAAACTGGAACATATTTACGGTGACTCAATTTTATGGCGATTTCTTTGTCCTGTGTGGTGGAGGTTTTTTTTATCGAACCCTGATTTGAATTAAGTGGCATAATGAGGTCTTCTATGTCCTTTATAGGACTACCTATATAATAAAAGCTCATAAATGTACTGAAGTGAAATTTTTAAAAGTGTGCTTACTGTTTTTAATGTACTGGTCTGCATTTTTATCATATGTAAATACTAAGAGGCTTTCTTCCAGTGATTATTAACCTCATCCATTTTGGCATGTCCTTATTTTTCTCATTCGAAGGGAACTCTTTTGAATCTTTCCTTCCTTAAATCTCTGATTTAATTAGCAATTAAAAGTTATTCCATGATAGCATATGTGCCACATCTAATTTCATTGCTTAGCGCCACAGAAAGGCGTGAGTAGACCAGCAAGAGCTCAGAAAGCTGATACCCCTGAGTCTCTGGAACGGCTGCAGGTGATGCCCAAGTTGGGGAGAGGATGGGGGACAAAACTGGAACTGCAATTGGCAAGACACAAGGTAATACAATTTTTTTTAAATGTCAGGTGGATCGACAGCTGTGGATATGTAATTTATAGATTTGGTATGAAACTGGAAATGACTGTTGGCTCATATCCAAGTGTTGAGGCAACTTTTCTCTGTAGATACTGATGACTCGTGGTTTATAGGACTAAGAGTTCTGCCCAAACAGCAGAGATTCTAAAAACACAGGAAACCAGACCAGATCTGACTTTAGCCTGAACTAAGAGAGTTTGCCACAATGGCCTCTGCAGAGTGGAAGGAGGGTGGGATGGGGGAGAAGCTGTGCCCTTATCCCTTGGAGCCTATCCTTGGGGCCAGCCCAAATCCCAAACTGTAAGTGGCTGCCCTTCAGCCCCCCTGACCTTCACCTCCTCCTCTTCCTCCACTGCCCTTCAGCTTCATCTCTGTTTTTCCCCCTCCAGCCTCCATTCCCAGCCTTCCTTTGATTAACTTTTTTCCTGTGGATATATATTGATATTAGCCATCTGCCTTTTACCTTAAAACTTAATCGGCAGGTTACCTGTCCCAGGGGGACTTCCTTTTTCATCCTATTCCTATTGATAAATGTGAAAAGGAAGTTACAGATTATATAAATCATCTTTCAAGCAGGGTGTTGTGGTGAGCGCCTGTAGTACCAGCAGCTTGGGAGGCTGAGGCATGAGGATTGCTTAAGCCCAGAAGTTTGAGGTTGCTGTGAGCTATGAGGACACTACTGCACCCTAGCCTGGGTGGCAGAGTGAGACTCTGTCTATAAATAAATAAATAAATAAATCACCTCTCAGGTGCTGGTTCCTCATGGGAGAATTTTGGTGGTGTGTTAGGTGCCCACTGAAACACAGGAGTGTGTTTAACCGGGACTGCAGAGATAGGCTAGCCGTAGGCCATGTTGTCCGTGGCCCCTTTGTCTTGTCTCACCAAGGGGGTGAGGTGGTTGGACTAGATATTTCCTTAGGTACTTTTTGATAATCAAGGAGTCCATGAGTCCATAGTACTACCCTACGTTCTAGTCCTGGCTACGAGGTTCATGGCACACCAACAAAGACAAGCCACATCGAAAGCTTAGCTTTAGAATTTAGGAAAAATGAGGATAATCTGCTCAGATTTACCCGAAGTGGGGAATACATGTTGACAGCCATATTCAGCTCTCCCAATCACTTGGCAAGATTCTCCTAAATTACCCTTGGCAGTGATATGTGCACGTGTGGGTGTGTGTATTTGTGTTCCTGCATGATTTTTCTTTAAGGATCCAGGCTCTGGGATGGATGATCTGTTACCCACTGATGTTGGACTTATCTGTGCAGGGAGTGTGCTGAGGGAAGCCAAAAAAAGAATCTGAAAACATAAGGAAGCTATAAAATGGGGAAATGTTTAGAAGCCAAAGTCCTGATTCCACTGTGAGATTTTCTGTTTGCTTTTTGTTCTGCGTGGGTGATGGATCCTTTATTTGGACCTTGAGGAAAACTACTCCCTTAGCCAACACAGGAACATCACAAATTGGACACCCAAGAGTTTTCCGTGTTAGCAGGAGGCAGGGATAGGTAAAGATACCCACTTCATAAGCATCCCTTTCCCCCCTCGCCAATGACACCCTCCTCTGGAAACCCTGAGGAACAGTCTTCTGTTCTGACATTTTCCTGAAGTGCCTGGCTTGATCACCTTGCTTCAACTAATAACAGGCCCAGGTAATAAAATGACAATAATGCCTGATGATCCAAGGGTTAATGGGGAGATGTATGCACTTGTACAGGGTTTCATCACCTGCCTTCATAAGCTGATTACCACTGCTATAGGCATTTGTGACAGGAACAACTTTCCAAAAGACATCAGTCCCCCATAAATATACTTTTCTTATTGACAAGATGTCTTTTAACCCTAATAGTAATGGAAGAAGGCCAATAAATGAAACATTTACTGCATAACTTGCCTTATTTTGGGGTGGTGTACGATTCCTTCCTATCCATCTCTAGAAGATGTTTTCAGCCTAATTTGCTCCCTAGAAATTTCACTCGCTACAGTTATACGTCTATGACGTTTTATTGCCTGAAGCCAAGTCTGCATAAGAACTTTCTTAAGATATACTTATCCTAATGCTAGGCTACAGGCATGGGCTGCTTTATGCTGAATTATTTGTGCTACCCTGATATACAGGGCAGAGATTTCCCGATAGTCATTGCCATAGGGTAGGTCTAAATGTTTCTGAGAAGGGGAAAAAAGGCAGGAAAAAGGTGAAAAAAGTTTCATCTAGGTTGATGTGTAGAAGTCTTTAGAATTAATAATTGAGTGTATATTTAACATATTAAAATGCCTGAGGTTTTTTCTTTCCTTAAAAAAAAAAATAGCTTCAATGTCTGCATCCTGTATAACAGAGCGTCTTGGCTCTCTCAAACCCATTGCTATGTTCCAAACTGAGATGGGTACCAAAGCATCTTCCACAAAAACATGTGGAAACACTGGTTTGGTGCCTGTGGCTCAGTGGCTAAGGCAGCAACCACATACGTACGTACACCAGAGCTGGCGTGTTCAAATCTAGCCCGGGGCCAGTTAAACAACAATGACAACAACCAAAAAATAGCTGGGCGTTGTGGCAGGCGCCTATAATCCCAGCTACTTGGGAGGCTGAAGCAGGAGAATTGCTAAAGCCCAAGCGTCTGAGGTTGCTGTGAGCTGACACCACGGCACTCTACCCAGGGCAACATAGTGAGACTCTGTCTCAAAATAAATAAATAAATAAATAAATAAATGTGGACTCTCAATTGAGGCAGAGGTAATGTCAGCCAGCATTGAGCAGCTTCACAAGGTGGTTGATGTCTGTTTGAGGGAAAGAACAGGTGAAGTTTCAGAAGAGGACACATCGTTCCCCTTGTAATTTATCTAGCTGTGAGCTAACACACCTGCTCTGGCCAAAAGCATCATGGGCTGGAGCAGGCAAAGGATCCAAAAAGACCCCCAGGACCAAAGTGTAAAGATTTCTGGCTTGGTCCCCTCCTAGAAAGTCACAGCAGCTTTGGCCTCAGTCTCACTGCAGATGGGATTAAATCTATGTTGCTCAAATCACCAAGGACTGGATTAGAATCAGCAACCCTCCTGCCTCCCTTGCAGAATCCCGAGTGCTTCTGTAAATTCCAAAATCCAAATTGGTATGCACGGATTCTGTTTCTGCTCATTTGGATGGGAAAAGAAAGAAGGTTAAATGAATGAGTTCTGGGGTCCAGAGCGAGCTTGGATCTCAGTATACACAGCAGCCTGCAGCAGGTGGCTCGGCAGCCAGGAGAGAGGCTTCCAGTTGACTGTCATCTTTAGCTAACTCCGATTCTTAGTAGCCTGAGGGCATGCTGTAAATACCTAGAGTGGGAGGGAAAGCATTAATCGTTATTTCTTAAAGGTTCCAAGATGCCAACAGTGACAGGTTATAATGACCCCCAAGCCCTATAAGAAACATAGGTGCCCTTCCCAGGAAAAACGTGGTGTTTTTCTATAGCCATGTACCCACATGCTGATTCTCCCATGAGTTCCAACAATGGCCCAGGTTCTGGATGGTCTGTTGACAGCTCAGGGATTCAAGTATCGCACCCATCTGGAAAAGGGCTCTGCTCCTAAGGAAACCTAAATCCTGGGCTGGAAGAACTGGAAGAGCCCTTCAGGGCTCAGCCATTTTGTTTCTTCTTCCAACCAGAGTTCATCATGGGCTGGAGCAAGACCCTCCCAGCCCCGCCAGGCCCTGCAGCCCATGACGAAGGTAATGAGTCTATCTGGAAGCCAAATGGGATATTTCTAAGAGACGGGTCTGATCTGGATGTCTTTCAGTCTTCTTTGAAGGAACCTTACATACTAGTTTATTCAAGAAGCATCTTTTGGGCAGCACCTGTGGCTCAAAGGAGTAGGGCACTGGCCCCACATGCTGGAGGTGGCAGGTTCAAACCCAGACCCGGCCAAAAACTGCAAAAGAAAAAAAAAAGTCATCTTTCTAAGATGACCTTCTGGCTGTTCAAATTATGTTATTGCTAATTACAAAAGAGCATGTACCATAGAGTTCTTTTTTAAAAAAGATGTGATTATTCATTAAAAATATTTGGGCTCAGCGCCTGTGGCTCAAGTGGCTAAGGCGCCAGCCACATACACCTGAGCTGGCGGGTTTGAATCCAGCCTGGGCCCGCCAAACAACAATGATGGCTGCAACCAAAAAATAGCCGGGCGTTGTGGTGGGCGCCTATAGTCCCAGCT
>NW_003852416.1:8732993-8757207 GCF_000181295.1 Otolemur garnettii
TTCAAAATGTCAATAGCATTCTTTTTTCTAGATGATAGAATTTTGGGTAATTTCTACTTTCATTCTCATGCTTTTCTATGTGTTTTTTTTTTTTTTTTTACAACTTGGCACAGATCATTTGCGTCATCCAAATGGAAATAATGCTCTTTCTATTTTGGGAAATAAATGCTTTGACTTTCTTCCTCTTTCTCTGTTATATCTATACCTCCCACACAAGTTAGGGATATTTTAAGGTAGCCATTGCTAGCATTGCACCTAATTTATAATTTTAAACCTCTGTTGAATTTATTCTCATACTTTGATTTCAAAGCACAGGGAATGACACAAGATTCCATTTTACTCCTTTAATTTAAAAATAAATGATGAACCCTGCCCATCCAAAATGTGCTTAGAGACCTACACACAGGCCTCACTGTAGACCTCACTGTAGCATCCTTGTCTTACAAGGGGATTTGTCCTTCTACAAAGTCCTTTCTTCTGGTTTGTCCCACTTGCTTCTCACAACGTGTTGTGAGGGAGAGAGGGCAAACACATTTACCCCCATTTTACAGGTAAGGAAACTGAGGCAGCCAGAGATCCAAGTTGTCACACAGCCAGGCCAGAACTGAAATTCAAGTTTCCTGATTCCCAGTCTAGGTCTTTTTTTTTGTTACTGGATCCTGATCAACCTGACAACAATCACACTCACAAATTCTCCATGACATTGTGTAGCCCTAGCTACACAATGAAGTAGATGACATTTGTCCCCAAAGGCTATCCCTCCCTCCCTCTTTATCCCTCTTCTGGGATGCCCAGGGCTCTCTCCTGAATTTTCCCTCTTTGTCACCCCCACCTCACGACACCCCAGGGTTTCTGGACCTCAGCACTGTTAACATTGTGTGGGTGGCTGTCCCCTATGTTGCTGAATGGCTATCAGCATCCCTGCTGTCCACCCGCTAGTTGCCAAGGGCAAGCCCTCCCTCCACACCGTGGTCCCCCTCCCAGTTGTGATAAGCTTCTCTTTCTTACCTCTAGTCTCCAGATGGGGGTAGAGAATACTGGGATGTAGCACAACTCTGGCACTTCCTCCTTTTTTTTTTTAGAGACAGAGTCTTACTTTGTCAACCTTGGTAGAGTGGCATGGTGTCACAACTCACAGCAACCTCCAGCTCCTGGGCTCAGGTGACTCTCTTGCCTCAGCCTCCCGAGTAGCTGGGACTACAGGTGCCTGCCCCAAGGCCCGGCTGCAGTTTGGCCAGGGCCGGGTTTGAACCTACTGCCCTCAGTATATGGGGCCGCCACCCTACTCACTAATCCACAAGTGCCTCCTGCAATTACTCCTCTTAAGAGCAGCTATGCTACGAAAAGGAAAGGTGTGGCTGGGTGTGGAGGCTCACCAGCTGTGATCCCAGCACTTTGGGAGGCCAAAGCTGGAGGTTTGCTTGAGGCCAGGGGTTGCAAATCAGCCTGACAAAATAACAAGATTTTGTCTCTACAAAAATTTTTTAAAAAATTAGTTAGGTGTGGCTCAGCACCTATAGCTCAGTTGTTAGGGTGTCAGCCACATACACCAAGGCAGACGGGTTTGAACCCAGCCCCAGGCCTGCTAAACAACAATGACAACTGCAACAACAACAAAAAAGCCAGGCGTTGTCGCAGGTGCCTGTAGTCCCAGCTACTTGAGAGCCTGAGGCAAGAAAACTACTGAAGCCCAAGAGTTTGAGGTTGCTGTGAGCTGTGATGCCACAGCCCTCTACCTAGGGCAACATAAATTAGATTCTGTCTCAATAAAGAAAAAATTAGTCAGATGTGACAGTGGTTACCTGTAGTCGCAGTTCCTCAGCATTTGAGAGGCTTCAGGAAGCCTTAGCAACAGGGTGGGACCCTATCTCTTAAAAAAAAAAAAGATGCTAAACTCAAATCAACATATCTCTCAGGGTGGGTTTTCAAGCCACAAAGACAAGCCAACTCTCCCACTTTTATAGAAGTTTATCAGAGACCCCTTTGGGAATCCAAAGCTAGTTTTTAGGCTTGCTTACCAGGAAAATGCACTGATGCTTAAATTTTTGTAAATAGTCTCCAGACTTTTAATTAAAATTTCCCGCCCTAAATAATCATAAATAAAGACTTAGGTTTGCTGAGCCTTTTACAATTTAAGATGCACTTTCCAACTGCAAATAGTATGAGCTAGGAACCCACCCCCACATGGGTTCAAGGATGATGAGTCTGAAGCTGCCAGTTCTGCTCACTGTGTAGGTTGTCCTGAGCAAACTAGTTTATCTCCCTGTAGTTCCATATTCTCTTGCATAAAACGAAGTTAGGAGCAGTAGCTTTTATGTATTACAATCATTTCTGTTTTACAGATTTAAAAAATTGAACCTTGGAAAAACTTGACCAAACTCACTCGTGTCAATACGAGCCAGGACTCCTGATTATTGCTATATTGCACTACTTCTAATTTTTGGCTACATATTTATTTATTTAGAGACAAAATACAGTGCTGTAGTGTCATAGCTCACAGCAACCTCCAACTCTTGGGCTTAAGTGATTCTCTTACCTCAGCCTCCCAAGTAGCTGGGACTATAGGAACCCACCACAAGGCCCAACTATTTTCCGGTTGGAGTTGTCATTGTTGTTTGGCAGGCCCAGGCTGGATTTGAACCTGCCAGCTGTGGTGCATGTGGCTGGCGCCCTAGCAACTGAGCTACAGGTGCCAAGCCACGGGATTTTTTTTTGAGAAGAGTCTCACTCTGTGGCCCTGGGTAGAGTGCCATGATGTTGTAGCTCACCACAGCAACCTCAAACTCCTGGGTGATTCTCCTCAAGCAATTCTCTTGCCTTAGACTCCCAAGTAGATGGGACTACAGACACCACCACAATGCCTGACTAGTTTTTTTTTTTTGAGACAGAGTCTCACTCTGGCACCCTGGGTAGAGGAATGCCATGGCGTCACAGCTCATAGCTGTGAGCCCACAGCTCACTCTCGGGCTTAAGTGATTCTCTTGCCTCAGCCTCCCAAGTAGCTGAGACTATGGGTGCCCACCACTGTGCCTGGTTATTTTTTCCTATTTTTAGAAGAGACAGGGTCTCACTTTTGTTCAGGCTGGTCTCAAACTCCTGAGCTCCGGGGATCCACCTGCCTCAGCCTCCCAGAGTACCACTATGCCCCACCTATCTTTGTGGTTTTAATTTTCATCTCCCTGATGACTAAAGATGTTGAGCATCCTTTCACAGGCTTATTAGCAATTCAGACGTTCTCTGTAATAAAAAGCCTGTTCAAGTGTTTTGCCCATTTAAAAAAATGGGTTGTCTGTCTTTTTCCAATTGATTTATAAGAATTCTTTCCATATGCTAGATGAGACCTTGGTCAGACATAGGTTTTGCAAATATCTTCTCTCTTCCGATTGCTTGCCTTTTCACTCTCAACATGGTACATTTTGATGAATAAAACTTTTTAAATTTAGTAATCTCTATGGTTATTGCTTTGGGGAATATGTGTGTCATTGAGAAATCTCTGCCTACCCCAAGGTCATAAAAATATTCTCCTATTTTACTGTCTGGAAGCATTTTTGTTTTATTTTTATTTTTGGTCTATGGTAAGTAAATCCCAGGTAATACATACATATTTAAATTATTTCTTAGCTTTACAATTCTACAGAACCTGTGTTCATATTCAGTAATGTCATCATTAGATAGTGCCATTCAATCCAAGAAACAATTAGGAAGCATATTCACATGTGCTGTGAGACATGGTGCTAGGTGCTGAGGCTTTAAAACTTGAATTCAGCAGAGTGGCCATTCACTCGGGGCTCCCAGTCTAACATCTTACCCCATGTGGTCTGCACAGATCCACGTAAGGCTCCTGCCAACACCTATAGTGTCTTTTCCAGTTCCATGGCCTCAGATTTGCTTTTCGGGCAGGGGCTTGATGTCTGTTCTCCAGAGGCTGGGCGGGGGGGTGGGACACCTGCTCACAAGTTTTACTCCTTTGGGGAAGCTCTGCTTGAAGGCTCAAAGGGAGAGGCTGAAATCTGGATCACACCTGAGCTGCAGGTCCCTGTGCCAAGTAAGAGCCTACATTCCAGCGAAGTCAGTGGTGGAAAAGATATGTTGTCCATTCACTTGGAGTGACTCAAAAATCCCTGGGGCAGCTAAAATGTCAGTAACAGGACAAGTCATAAACCCTGAATGACTTTTATGGTACCTGATTGTATCATAACCGTTCTGCTTTGCTGCCCCTGCTAGCCCTTCTAATCACTCATCAATCACATAACTAACATTCAGCTACAACTCCTGAGGCTGGGGAAGGTGGTGAGGATTAATGAAGAAAAAGCAACCTTAACTGCAGTTTCCAGGATCCGTCCTTTGGAGATTTTTAGTGTTGGCCCCAGACCTTAAACTAAGCCCAACTCACTTAGCCTTATACCCTGGGCTTTTGAAGGCTCTTTCTATTCCTAGTATTCACCCAGAACCCTCTTTCTTGGTTTTTGGCCTCTCCCCTTGGACCAAGCAGGCTCTTTCTCTTCGGCTGTATCAACTAATCTTGATTTCGTACTGGGCCCAGGACTCTTTTTGAGCGTCAGGGTTTATTCTGGTTCTTCCTGATGTGCACCTCCTCAAGGTACAACACCCTGTACTCCCCAGGGAGCTCCCTACCCTAACACTGACCTGCAGCACTGATGGCTGTTGTCCCACCGGGCCCATCACAACCTCTGCAAGACATGGGGTCTAGACATTACCTAGCCACTCCAGAGCACTGGTTAACTCACCTGTGCTTAATTTTGCGAGAATAAGAAAAAGTGCCTGCCCTGTGGAGTCAAGTTTGTTTGCCCTGAAAGCAAGTGGGTGTGCCCTTTATGAAGGAAAATGTTTCCTCTGTGACACTTGCAGATGGTTTTTGGAGGGAAACCAAAGCCTTGGGAATCTGTTCTAGGAGTAGACGAAGCAGGTGACGTGTGAACATTGCTCCATCCTCTAGGAAGCCTGATATGTAGTACCAGGACCCTATACCTAATTTTTTTTTTTTTTGAGACAGAGTCTCACTATTTCACCCTCAGTAGAGTGCCATGGCGTCACAGCTCACAGCAACCTCAAACTCTTGGGCTTAAGCAATTCTCTTGCCTCAGCCACCCAAGTAGCTGGGACTACAGGTGCCCCTCAGAATGCCCGGCTATTTTTTGTTGCAGTTGTTGTAGTTGTTTTAGCTGGCCTGTGCCAGATGTGAACCCACCAGCCTGGGTATATGTGGCCAACACTGTAACCACTGTGCTACGGGCACCAAGCACAGTGACTTGGAGCAACTGGAACTCTCAAACTCTACTGCTGGGAATGTCAGTGTTACACCACTATGTCACAAAGTAAATATGGCACCTATTTATTTTGTTTTATTTTGTTTTTAGAGACAGAGTCTCATTTTATTGCCCTTGGTAGAGTGCCATGGCGTCACAGCTCACAGCAACCTCAAACTCTTGGGCTTTAGTGATTCTCTTGCCTCACCCTCCCAAGTAGTTGGGACTACAGTTGCCCATCACAATGCCCCGCTATTTTTTTGTTGCAGTTTGGCCACCCTTGGTATATGGGGCCTGTGCCCTACTCACTGAGCCACAGGCGCTGCCCTATTTTGTTTTGTTTTTATTTATTTATTTTTTGAGACAAAATCTCTCTTTCTTACCCAAGCTAGAGGCCGTGGTGTCAGCTTAGTTCACAGAAAACTCAATCTCTTGAGTTGAAGGGATCCTCCAGCCTCAGCCTCCTGAGTAGCTGGGTTTACAGGCACCTGACACAATGCCTGGCTAATCTTTCTATTTATGTAATGTTATATATTTTTAGACAGAGTCTCACTCTGTTGCCCAGGCTAGAGTGCTATAGCATCATCATAGCTCATAGCAACCTCAAATTCTCGGCTCAAAGGAACCTCTTGCCTCAGCCTCCCTGCAGCTAGAACTACAGGTGCACGCCACCCAGCTACTTTTTTTTTTTTTTTTTTTTTGAGACAGAGCCTCAAGCTGTCCCCCTGGGAAGAGTGCCTTGGCATCACAGCTCACAGCAATCTCCAACTCCTGGGCTCAAGCGAGTCTCCTGCCTCTGCCTCCCAAGTAGCTGGGAACACAGGCGCCCGCCACAACGCCCGGCTATTTTTTGGTTGCGGCCGTCATTGTTGTTTGGCGGGTCCGGGCTGGGGATTTGAACCCGCCACCTTAGGTGGACCGCCAACTGGTGCCTTAGCCAGTTGAGCTATAGGCGCAGAGCCAAGTTCTTAATTTTGATGAAGTCCAGTTCATCGGTTATTTTTTCTTTTGTGGATTATATTTTTGGTGTCAGAACTAAGAAATCTTTGCCCGACCAAAGATCACAAAGATATTCCCTATGTTTTCTTTTAGAAGTTTTCTAGTTTTAGGTTGAACATTGAGGTCTGTGGACCATTTTGAATCAATTTTTGCATATGGTGTAAGCAAGGTAAGGATCTAAGTTTTTTTCTTTTTTTTCTCTCTCTCTCATATAGATATCCAATTGTTCCAACATCATTTGTTGGAAAGATTATGCTTTCTCCACTGAATTACCTTTCTATTTTTGCGAAAAATTAATTTATCATATATTTGCAAGTCTATTTCTGAACTCTCTTTTCTATTTACCTGTATATCTATCTTTATACTAATATTATACTGTTTTGGTTACCATAGTTTTTAATAAGTCTTGAGGTTAGGTAGAATAAATCCTCTAACTTGAAAAAAATCCTCTTATTTTTTTTTTAATTTTTAAGACAGAATCTCACTCTGTTGCCTAGGCTAAAGTCCATGGCCTCAGTCTAACTCAAAACAACCTCAAACTCCTTGACTCAAGCAATCCTCCTACCTCAATCTCCTGAGTAGCTAGGACTACAGGTCCCAGCCATAATGCTCAGCTAATATTTCTATTTTTAGAAATATCACTTTGCTCAGGTTGGTCTCAAACTCTTGAGTTCAGGTGATCCTCTTGCCTCTGCCTCCCAGAGTGCTAGGGGTGTGATCCACCATGCCCAGCCCTAAAAATCTTCTTCATTTAAAAATTATTTTTAGGCTTGGTGCCTGTGGCTCAAGTGGCTAAGGTGCCAGCCACATACATCTGAGCTGGCAGGTTTGAATCCAGCCCCAGCCCGCCAAACAACAATGATGGCTGCAACCAAAAAATAGTTGGGCGTTGTGGCAGGCACCTATAATCCCAGCTACTTGGGAGGTGGAGGCAGGAGAATCGCTTGAGCCCAGGAGTTGGAGGTTGCTATGAGCTGTGATGCCATGACACTCTACCCAGGGTGACAGCTTGAGGCTCTGTGTCAAAACAAAAAAAAAATTATCTTTAGCGGCAGTGCCTATGGCTCAAAGGAGTAGGGCACCGGCCCATATGCCAGAGGTGGCAGGTTCAAACCCAGCCCCAGACAAAAAAATAAAATAAAAAATTAAAAAATTAAAATTATTTTTAGCTGGATGCCATAGTTCATGCCTGTAATCCTAGCACTCTGGGAGACCCAGGCAGGTGGATTGCCCTGAGCTCACAGGTTTGAGACCAGCCCAAGCAAGAGTGAGACCCTGTCTCTAAAAAATAGCCATGTTGAGGTGGATACCTGTAGTCCCAGGTAAAAGTTATTTTTGCTCGTCTTGGTCTTTAATTTTTTTTTTCTTTTTTTTTTTTGGCTAGGCATAGTGGCTTCTACCTGTAAGCACTCTGGGACGCTGAGGCAGGACAATTCCTTCAGCTCAGGAATTGCAGGACAGTCTGAGCAAGAAGTATAACCTGCCTCCACTAAAAATAGAAAAATGAGCCAGGTGGGCACCTGTAGTCCCAGCTACTGGGGAGGCTGAGGCAGGAGAATCAGTTGAATCCATGAGTTTGAGGTTGCTGTGAGCTAGTTTGATGCCAGGGCATTCTAGCCTGGGCAACAGAGAAAGAATCTATCTCTAAAAAATACAATTTTTTTTTCTTTTTTAAGAGATGAGAATCTTGCTTTGTTGTCCACCACACTAGTCTTGAACTCTTTTTTTTTTTTTTGAGACAGAGTCTCACTATGTCACCCTTGGTAGAGTGCCATAGCATCAAAGCTCACAGCAACTTCCAACTCTTGGGCTTAAGTGATTCTCTTGCCTCAGCTTCCCAAGTAGCTGGGACTACAGGTGCCCGCCACAATGCCAAGCTATTTTTTGGTTCTAGTTCTCGTTGTTTGGCCTGCCTGGGCTGGATTTGAACCTGCCAGCTCTGGCGTATATGGCTGGTGCCCTACCCACTGAACTATAGGTGCCAAGCTATGGTCTTGAACTCTTGACTTCTTTTCTTTTTTTTTTTTTTTTTGAGACTGAGCCTCAAGCTATCCCCCTGGGTAGAGTGCCATGGCATCACAGCTCATAGCACCCTCCAACTCCTGGGCTCAAGTGAGTCTCCTGCCTCAGCCTCCCAAGTAGCTGGGACCACAGGCGTCCGCCACAACGCCCGGCCATTTTTTTGGTTGCAGCCATCATTGTTGTCTGGCAGGCCCGGGCTGGGGATTTGAACCCGCCACCTTAGGTGTATGTGGCTGGCGCCTAAGCCGTTTGAGCCACAGGCATCGAGCCTAAACTCTTGACTTCAAGTGATCCTCCTACCCAGCTATGATTATAGGCTTGAGCCACCATGCCCAGCTAAATTTTCTTAACAATATTAGAATCAGCTTATCAGTTTCTACAAAACAGTCTCCTGGGATTTTAGCAGGAATTGCATTGGATTAAAAATCAGCAAAAGTTTTTCTATAAATCTAGTACATACTTTACATTTTTTTTAACCATCTAGCCGCTGTTACAACTCAACATTGCCATCATAGCATGAAAGCAGTCACAGGCAACAAAGAAACAGGTAAGTGTGACTGTGTTCCAACAAAACACTATTGGGCGGTGCCTGTGGTACAGTAGGTAGGGCGCTGGCCCCATATACTGAGGGTGGCGGGTTCAAACCTACCCCAGCCAAATTGCAACAACAAAAAAATAGCTGGGCATTGTGGCGGGTGCCTATAGTCCCAGCTACTCAGGAGGCTGAGGCAAGAGAATCACCTAAGCCCAGGAGTTGGAGGTTGCTGTGACCTATGACACCACAGCAGTCTATGGAGGGCGATAAAGTGAGACTCTGTCTTTACAAAAACAAACAAACAAACAACAACAACAAAAAACAACACTATTTATAAAACAGGTTGCAGGCTGGATTTGGCTTATAGGCCGTAGTTTGCTTATTCCTGATACAGATCCGTTTGGGGAGAGCCAACATTTTAATACAATTTGGTCTTCCCATCCATTAACATGGCCACTCTCTATTTATTTAAGGCTTATTTAGTGTTTTTTTTTTTTAAACTAGTCTTTAATTATTAGAAGAATTTCAGATATACAGAAGAATGGAAAAGAGAGTATGGAGAGTTCCCATATACTCTGCACTGGTTAATAACATCCGACATTATTGTGATACATTTGTTGAATTAATGAACTGGAATTATTACTTTATTATTCAGTAAAGTCCATGCTTTATTCAGATTTCCTTAGTTTTTACCAATGTCCTTGTTTTGTTTCAGAATCACAGCCAGGACACCACATTACATTTAGTTGTCATGTCTCTTCAGAATCCTCTTGATTTTGACACTTTCCCAAATGTTCCTTGTTTTTGATTGACCTTGACAATTTGGGGGAATACTGGTCAAATATTTTGAAGGATCCCTATTAGTGGAATTTGTCTCATGTTTTTCTCATAAGCCTTCAGAATACAGATTATTTGGAGGAAGACCACAGAGATAAAATGCCACATTCACCACATTATATTAAATGTTCATAGTGTCAGCATGATTTATGACTGGTGATGTTGGCCTTGATTTTCGGGTGGTTTCTCTGCTGTTCAGTTACTCTCCTTTTCCCATCTTTCCATGTTATACTTTGAATGGAAGTCACTGTAAGCAACTCACACCAAAGGAATGGGAAATTAGGCCTTTTCAGTTTTATTTTAGTAATATTTTATAGTTTTTAGTGTACATGTTGTATACCTCTTTTGTCAGATTTATTCCTAAGCATTTAATATTTGATGCTAGTCCCATATTTTATTCTATTGTAAATAATATATTTTTTTCTTTTTGCAGTTTTTGGCAAGGTCTGGGTTTGAACCCACCACCTCTGGTATATGGGACCAGTGCCCTACTCCTTTGAGCCACAGGTGCCACCCTGTAAATAATATTTTTTACATTTTATTTCCCCATTGTTTCTTGCAATATATAGAAATATAATTAGAAAATTATTCTCTTTATTTCTGATAATATTCTTTGCCCCTAAGTCTAATTTATCTAATGCTAATGTACGTACTTCACCTTTCATGTTAGCACTGCATATCTTTGTCAATTCTTTTGCTTTGAATCTCCTTATGTCTTTAGTCATACCTTGTAGGCATCAAATATATGTCTTGCTTTGTTTATTTAACCTGACAATCTCTGCCATTTAATTGAGGTATTCAACACCATTTACATTTAGTGTGAGTATTGCTCTGGTTGGGATTGAACCTATTATCTTGCTTTTTGTTTTCTATTTGTCATATCTGTTATTTGTCCCTTTTCCCCTACCTTTCACCTTCTTTGGAGTTAAATGAACATTTTTTTATCATTCCATTTTATCATTTTTGTTGGCTTATTAACTGTAACTCTTTGCTGTGTTACTTTGATGGATTGCTTTAGGGTTAATAGTTTTAATTTAACACTATCTACCTTCAGATGGTATTATAACTCTTCACATGTAGTAGAAGAACCTTACAATAATATACTTCCATTTCTCCTTACCCAGTCTTTGTTTTATTATTGTCACATATTTTACCACCACCTATCTTATACACCCTATGATACACTGTTGTTTGTTTGTTTGTTTGTTTGTTTTTGAGACAGACTCTCTCACTTCTGTTGTCTCCAATAGAATGCTATGGCATCACAGCTCATAGCAACCTCAAACTCTTGGGCTCAAGTGATTCTCTTTACTCAGGCTCTCAAGTAGCTGGGACTACAGGTGCCCACCACAACACCTGGCTATTTTTAGAGATGAGGTCTTGCTGTGACTCAGGCTGGTCTCTAACTCATCAGCTCAGGCAATCCACCTGCCTTGGCCTCCCAGAGTGCTAGGATTACAGGCATGAGCTACTGCACCCAGCCTAGGATACACTGTTAATAGAAACTATTAACAGTCAAATGTATTATAAAAATATTTATATAATAAGAATTTATCCATGCAGTTAACATTTCTGGTACTCTTTATTCCTTCCTGTAGATTTGGATTTAACTTACATAATTTTCTTTTTGCCCAAAGGACTTCCTTTAACATTGTTTGTAGTATGAATCTGCTGGTGATGAATTCTTTCAAGTTTTGTATATCTGAAAAAAACCTTTATTTCACTTTTATTTATTTTGGAGACAAGAATCTCACTCTGTTGCCACAGCCTCCTTGGCCTCCAGTTTCTTCCAGCTTCTTATTCTCTTCCCCTCTGTGCAACAGTTGGGAAAGTTCCATGCAGTAATCTGGGCAATGTCATACTACTCACCTAGTTTATCTTTTCATCTCTTGGAGATGATTGCCCTTGGTTGCTTAATTATTAATGTTTTGAAAGCCTTTGTTTCCTATACTTTACCTGGTTTTGTAGTTGTTTCAGACAGGAGGGTAATTCTGATCCTTTTTTTTTTTTTTTTTAAAGACAGAGTCTCACTTTGTTGCTCTTTTTAGAGTACTGTGGTGTCACAGCTCACAGCAACCTCAAACTCTTGGGCTCAAGCAATTCTCTTGCCTCAGCCTCCCAAGTAGCTGGGACTACAGGCACCTGCCACAATGCCCAGCTATTTTTAGAGATGGGATCTTGTTCTTGCTCAGGCTGGTCTCCAACCTGTGAGCTTAAGCAATCCACCCACCTAGGCCTCCCAGAGTACCTCGCCTGGCCTGGTAACTCTGATCCTTACTACTCTATCTTTGTCACAGTGGAAGTCTGCAGTAAATAAAATATATTTTATTTAATACATTTAAAGCAAAATATGGGCTCTGAGGAGGTAACCATACCCTTCACCAGTTGGATAGTGAAGACCATGACACATACAAAAAGTTTAAGAACTTCTGTTCAGGTTTGGTTAAGACTTTTTTTGGCCCTCATAATTTCCCTGGAGCAGATAGGGCAAAACCTGTGCTGCTTTTAGGCCCTCAGAAGCTGGGTCTGAGCATGGATGAGAAGATGGATATGGTCTTTTGGAGGCCTGGGTGCCTGGGTTTCCACTCAGAGTAGATCTAGAAGGAGCCTGGTTCCCACCCTGTACTGTCTCTCCCTCTCTGTTGTGTGTCTGTTGCTCCTTGGAGAGAAGTTTGCAAATTTTCTGCATGCTATGGATAGATGTGTTGTGGAGATTTAACTTTACAACAAACATGGTTATTAACCCTCTTAGTTTTCTTTCTCTATGCCCTTCCTGAAAACCCTTCCTAACTCCACTGCAGATTGATTCATTTTCCTCTCCTTTATAATGAGAGATTAAGCTTCCTGAAGCCAGGCACTATTGTCTGATGAGGGACTACAGGTGCCCACCACAATACCCAGCTATTTTTTGTTGCAGTTTAGCCGGGGCTGGGTTCAAACCCACCACCCTCAGTATTTGGGGCCTGCGGCCTACCCACTGAGCCTCAGGCACTGCCCCCAAAAGACTTCTAATAGCTGCTGTCCCCAAATTTGGGGGTCCATTTCCAAGGCATGAAATGTGGCCAGAAAATCAGGCTTCCTATTTCTTCAACATTTCTCTTATACAAGGCAGAGATAATTTCTCCCACTCACAGGCTCAACTCTATCTACATACTAATCCAAGTTCTGGCCTAGCCCAGAATAGCTAAAACATGGCTACAAGTAAAGATCAGCCGAACATCTGGTCCCTCTACATTTTTATTTAAGTCTTTTTCTTATTTGACAATAATTATATACTACATATATTTTATATATGTATATGGGGTACAGTATGATGTTTTGACACCTGTGTAATTTGATCATTGTGGAATTGATCAAATCAGGCTAATTAATATATCTATTACCTCAAATATTTATCATTTTGGGGGTAGCTTATTTCACTTAACGTAATATCCTCTAGGTTCATCCATGTTCTTGCAAATGACAGGATTTCCTGGTTTTTAAAGGCTGAATAATTATTTCTTTATGTGGACATACCATATTTTTAAAATCCATTCATTCATGATGGACACCTAGGTTGATTCCATCTCTTGGCTATTATGAATAGTGGTGCAACACGCAGATATCACTTTAACATACTGGTATTTTTTGTGTGTGTGACAGCTAAATACTTTCTTTTTAATCATCATTGTGAGGTAGTATAGCCATTTAAGATGTGGCTGCAAATTCCTTAATGTGTTTCCTATCAAGAGGTGGGGTCTGTGTCTCTTCCTCTTAGATCTAGGTGGTCTTGTGATTGTGTTCCCCAGAAGAATACAGTGAACGGCTCAGTCATAAGAAGTTGTGTAGCTTTCTCCCTATTCCCAGGAGCCACACAAGAAGTTCAACTACTGGCTCGCCCCCTATAGCTCAGTGGGTCGGGCACCAGCCATATATACTGGGACAGGCAGGTTCGAACCTGGCTCTGGCCTGCTAAACAACCATGACAACTGCAATAAAAAAATAGCTGGGCCTTGTGGCAGATGCCTGTAGTCCCAGCTACATGGGAGGCTGAGGCAAAGAGAATCGCTTAAGCCCAAGAGTTTTAGGTTGCTGTGAGCTGTGAGGACATGGCACTCCACTGAGGGCAAGGGCAACATAGTGAGACTCTGTCTCCAAAAAAAAAAAAAAAAAAAAAACAAGTTCAACTACCCTAATGCCAGTATGCTGGGTAGTCCTGGTGCTTTGCTTGGCAGTAGTCCCAGCTGAGCCCAGGCTCCAGACACCTTTTTGAGCTCTACAGAGCAGCATCTCTGAATACCATCTGAATACTATGAAGTGGCTTCTATTGATGCCATATGCAACAGAAGAATCTCTCAGCTGAGCCCTGCCTTATCTATAGATGAAGATAATGACTATACCTATGTCATATGAAGATGCAATATAACTATACACGTAAAGCACAGAGCATAGCACCTGCCATAGTAAAAGCTCAATAAATGGGAGCTATGGATCATTATCCTCATCTTTTTCAAGTTCATATAACATGTCCTCTTCGTGTCTTGAAGGTCTTGTGAATGAAAGGGTTAACTCCCTGGAAGGAGCCTTCTAGTTTCTGGTAGAGTGCAGCTCTGAGGGCTGGATCAAGCAACTTCAGGATTTTCCTTTCTAAGCCCGTGGTTAGGGGCTCTGACTGCCCCACCTGCCCCAGAAAGGGGTGGGAGCCGGCTTAAAAAGGAGCCAGGTAGAACAGGATTTTCATCTCCTGTTGCTTTCTTATAGTCCTTTGTTCTCCCAAACAAAACAAGAGGAAAACTTCCCGAACTGGTAAATACTATGGCTACAAACTCAGGCGATGGCAATATTCTAAGGAACTTGTACCTGAGGAGGGCACAGAGCCCCTGGGTGTGTGGCACTGCCTGGCCTAGATTAGAATGCAGAGAATATTTACTCAAATGGATGAAATGAATGAAATGAATGAGTGGGTGAGCTGAATGAATATGAGACCTCTTCCCAGTCGTATCATTTCACCTTTTTTTTTTTTTTTTTTTTGAGACAGAGTCTCACTATGTCATCCTAGGTAGAGAGCGGTGACATCACAGCTCACAGCAACTTCCAACTCTTGGGCTTAAGCTATTCTCTTGCCTTAACCTCCCAAGTAGCTGGGACTACAGGTGCCCATTTCACCTTCTAAAGAGGCTAAACCCATGGGTCCTCCTTCCCTCGTCCTGTTCTCTCCTCTCCACCAGCCTTCCTTCATTTGCTTCTGAAGCAAGTTAGACGCTTTTGAGAGCCCTGTCATCAATGACTATTTCTCCCTGGCCTGGAAAACAGATCTATTCAAAGTAAATAATTGAAGGGGCACCTGTAGGATTGTGCTAGAGAAATTTATAGTACTGAAGACATCTCAAGTGACTAGATATTAACAGCTGTACACAGGACTATTTAGGGCATTACTCAATCTCCGTCAATTGAAAATGTCAAGGCACGCACCTTGTAAGGGAGACAATCTCTTTTCTTAGACAGAAGCTTAGATGGGTAATTTACAGTGGATAATCTTATATATCAAGTAATTTAGAACAAAGTCTTTCCGTTCTTTTGAGGACTCATGTCTGGGGCCCGAGAGATTAGACTACTAGGAAGGATCTGCCACAGAATGCATCTATAACCAGATACCTTTTGTCCAAAACAGAAAAAAAAAATCTCAGCAGGCAAAAAGTCAAAGATAGTGGACATTGCTTTGGTTGGAGAAAGCTCTGGCTTAAGCAGCTTCCTGGATGAGGAATAACATAATGTGCTTTGGGGACATATTAAGTTGTTCCCCCTGTTCTTTGATAGCTGCTCTAGATGTGAATTTTGCAATTCTAGATTGATATGTCAGGGACTTTAATGACCTCTGTCTGCTTCTTTTGTGACATCTGAACCATCTTATTTATGCTTAGGGCCAGATGGCTCCTTGAGTACAGAAACACACTCATCCCTTTGAATAAAAATAAAAACAGCCAAATTAAGATGTCTGGTTGGCATTTATAAGGAATAATGTTATCTGGGAATCTTGAACTATAGAGTCTTGATATGAAAAATGACTATAATGAAAGAACTGTGTATTTTTCATTTTCGAAGTACTTTCTTTTTTTTTTTTTTTTTTTTTGAGACAGAGCCTCAAGCTGTCCCCCTGGGTAGAGTGCCATGGCATTACAGCTCACAGCAACCTCCAACTCCTGGGCTCAAGCGAGTCTCCTGCCTCCGCCTCCCAAGTAGCTGGGACCACAGGCGCCCGCCACAACGCCCGGCTATTTTTTGGTTGCAGCCGTCATTGTTGTTTGGCGGGTCCGGGCTGGGGATTCGAACCTGCCACCTTAGGTGTACGTGGCTGGCGCCTTAGCCGGTTGAGCTATAGGCGCTGAGCCTCGAAGTACTTTCATATCCATTTTCTCATTTCATCTTTAAGGTGAGATGGACAGGAAGTATAACTCCGCTTAACACGATGATACTGATCAGTGCCATTTATGGAAAAGGCAACTGAAGTCTGAAAAGTTTAGGGGACTTCTGGATAGGAATTAGCAAAGGAATAGGGCATAAGAATGGATGGTTCCAAGTCTCAGGCTCTTAATTTGTTCTTTAAAAAAAAAAAAATAGCTAAATGCAGACATAGAATTCCATTACAGAAAATAGGAGTGTACTAAAAAGATATTTTCACATTCTTATAAAGTGGTTGTGACTATAAAAATCACCTGGAGGCTTTGGCTTCACCCCACAAATTCAGATTCAGTAGGGCTGGGATGGGCCCGGGAATCTGCTGTTTAATGGGCTTCCCCAGGCGATTCTCAGGCAGGTCCCTTGGACCATATTGGGAGAGTTGGATACTCGGCTTTTTCTTTGCTGAATTGACTCAGGCCAAATCAAGAATATTTGGTCTCATATTTCATCTCCGGAGCAACATCTTCTCCCCCTCTGAAGATCAAAGCTTGTTTATTTTTGAAATTTTTCTTCAACAAGTCACAGGTAGGGACTGTCCCTAAACTGGAAGCAAATCCAAACTTCAACTGTATTGTATCATGTTGACTTACAGTGAGACAGTGAATAAGAGCAAACGGCCTGAACACTGTCCGTTCAGGGACATTTACAAGGATACTCTTATGAATTCCACCTTGAACAACCGAAATTTCCGACTGTGGGTTGAAATACTGAGACTTTTCATGAGCAAATGGCATTCTGAGTTCTTCTTTACTAGTTATGCTGGAAATTAATACAACCAGATGTCTATTTTCAGCAAGCAACTGTGAACTCTGGAAAGTTTAAGCTGCCGTATGATATATTAATTTACTAGATCAGTTACCAAAGGGTTCTAGTGGTCAGTCAAGAGAAATATGACAGCTAAATTCCACTGTGACTCAAGCCAGACATTTTCACAGGCCTGGTTTCTAAGAGCCTGAGAAATTGTTAGTGTTCCACTTTCACTGATTCATAAGTCCCTTCTCAATTACCCAGGGAGGATGGTTACTGAACGTTGGCATGCTGTTCCAACTCTGTTTAATAGTTACTTTAAATCATGGTTACTATATTCTCAGTTGTGGTTTTAATGTACTTACACTGGGAGCTATATGCATGAAAATAGGCCCTAATTCCGCAGGGTAGAGCAGGAATTCTTAACCGTGGCTAATATCAGAATCACCTAGGAAGTTTTCAGAAATATCCAGATGCTAGAGACCCACCCCAGGCTTAGTGACTCAGAATCTCCTGGGATGGAGCTTGGGTGTGTTTGTTTATTTGTCCTTACTTTTTTTTTTAAACTTCCTGGGAGTCCCCACCCTTCTCCCTCTCCCTTGAGACGAAGCTGATATGTTTTTATGCTTTTCATAGAAATAAGATCTGTTGTTCATGAAGGCCTCATGGTCTGGTGGCTTTGTAGCACACATCTAACCCCTCTAAGAACTCCATAGGGTAGGAATTATTATTATAGTAAATTATTATTTATTTTTTATTATTATTATTTTTTTGGAGACAGAGTCTCACTCTGTCGCCCTGGGTAGAATGCCATGGCATCATAGCTCACAGCAACCTCAAACTCCTGGGCTCAAAAGATCCTCTTGTCTCAGCCTCCTAAATAGCTGGGACCACAGGTGCCTGCCACAGTGCCATTCTAGTTTTTCTAATTTTAGTAGAGACAGGGTCTTGTTCTTGCTCAGGCTGGTCTCCAACTCCTGAGTTCAGGTAATTCGCCTCCCTCGACCTCCCAGAGGGCTAGGATTACAGGTGTGAGCCACCACACCTGGTCAGGAATTATTATCTTGCACATATTACAAATGAGGCAACTGAGACCCAGAAACATTTAAATGAACTGTCCTAAGTCACTGAGTCCAAATCTATGCTCTTTTTACATGAAAATCCGTTATTACTTAAGAGGCTTGGGGTTTAGCAAGATGATTTACTTTGCTCAGTCAAGTAGCAGATACACCTGTGGATGTTTTGCTTCCTGAAAAAAGTCCCCCTTTCCTCCTCCTTGCTTTTTCTTATCTTTTGAGCCTCAGATGGCATTTACTTATGGCAATTTCTCTGCACCCCTAGCTCTGGCCAGCTTCCCCTTCTCTGTGTTCTCAGTCCAGACTTTACATTGTATTATAATTGTCTCCTTTCTTTATATGCCTCAAAAGACTATATTCTCCCAGAGGATAGATACCCAGACTCACCACTGGTCATCTAGTTGAGTACTTGGCTCATGTAAGTGCTCAATAAATATTTAAATGGATAAATAGCCATGTGGATGGATGGATGAGTGGATGGATAGACAGATGAATGATTGTGGACTGAATTGACTGGCAGTGAGTGGCAGCCAAGGAGTGAAATGGAGATATGACTACAAAAATTTTGGAATTCTTTGTATAAGAGAATCACTTGAAAAGGACAGCAGGCTGGGCGTTTTGACTCACACCAGTAATCCTAGCACTCTGGGAGGCCGAGGCCGATGGATTGCCTGAGCTCACAGGCTCAGACCAGCCTAAGCCAGAGCAAGACCCTGTCTCTAAAAATAGCCAGATGTTGTGGTGGGCGCCTGTAGTCCCAGCTACGCAGGAGGCTGAGATAAGAGAATCACTTGAGCCCAACAGTTTGAGGTTGTTGTAAGCTATGACATCATGGCACTCTAATGAGGGTGACAAAGTGAGACTCTGTCTCAAATAATAATAATAACTATAGAATCCTGTTAGCAAAATGAATGAAGACTCAGAGCAAACATAATTTGGGGCATAAATATACCTGACTTGCCCTCGTGACCTCACAGGAAATTGTAGGTTACCATGAATGAATGAATGAATGGTTTAACTCATCTGTTGTTCTTTTTTTTTTGAGACAGAGTCTAGCATTGTTGCTGTGGGTAGAGTACAGTTGCATCATCATAGCTCACAGCAACCTCAAACTCTTGGGCTCAAGAAATTCTTCTGCCTTAGCTTCTGGAGTTGCTAGGAATACGGGCGTACTACCTTGCCCAGATAATTTTTTCTATATTTGGTAGAGATGGGGGTCTCGCTTTCGTTCAGGCTAGTCTTAAACTCCTGAACTCAAGCAATCCTCCTGCCTCAGCCTCCCAGAGTGCTGGGATTACAGGCAGGAGCCACCAGGCCAGCCCATCTATTATTGTCCTTAGTCAATAGCAGTGACAATACCTCCTTGGCTTTATACAGTCTTTTACCCCCAAAGAGGTTAAATTACTCGGCAGATGACAGAATTTGTCACTTCCCATTTCAAAGAACTTTCTCAACTATCTGGTTATTCCAAGTGCTTGAAAGGAAAGGCGGAAGGGAGAATAAAGACCATCTGTATGGCAAGTCAGGAAGCTCCCTCACCCTATTGCTCCATAGTGGTTCATATGAAGAGAAAAGATTTTGAAATAATGGCTGGTCTTCAAGACTAACAAAGGGCATCTTAGGAAATAAAGCACTAACAATAATAGCTTAATACAACAAGGAAGGCAGCAGAGGAAGGGAACGTTAAGAGGTCTGGATATTACAGAAGGAAGCTCCTTGGGGTTATTGCTCTAGGACTGGGGGTGATCTGTAT
This sequence comes from Otolemur garnettii, assembly GCF_000181295.1. Lineage (NCBI taxonomy): Eukaryota > Metazoa > Chordata > Mammalia > Primates > Galagidae > Otolemur > Otolemur garnettii. The sequence goes on from NW_003852416.1 coordinate 8,752,668, forward strand.
AAAAAGAAGAGCCTCATGATATAATGGGCTTTTCTTCTAGAGCAATAAAAGGCAGATTAAGAAAATTAAGAAAATGCCAAATATCTCATTCACCTACACAAACACACACGGCACAGCCCTACGGTACTGCCACCGTCATTCCTTCCCTCCTCCCCCTCCTCGATACTGCATAGCAATGAGCTCCATGTAAGATTAAACCCATTTTATTATTTTTTTTAAATTTAACTTTGTTTTTTGAGACAGAGTCTCAAGCTGTCACCCTGAGTAGAGTGCTGTGGCATCACAGCTCACAGTAACCTCAAACTCTTGGGCTTAAGTAATTCTCTTGCCTCAGCCTCCCAAGTAGCTGGGACTACAGGTCTACAGGTGCCCACCACAACGCCCGGCTATTTTTTTTGGTTGTAGTTGTCATTGTTGTTGAGTAGGCCTGGGCTGGGTTCGAACCCACCAGCTCCAGTGTATGTGGCTGGCGCCCTAGCTACTGAGCTATAGGCGCCGAGCCACCTAAACCCATTTTAAACATGAGAGTGAAGACCACCCCCCAAACCAGAACATTTTTTCCTCATTATCACCTCATTAAGATGCCCCCAAGGTCCTTACTCTTTATATGACAATATCATACAAGGAACAGGTCCCGAGTGCCTGCGATGAAGCATGACTGATATTTAAGACCAAAAACTCAAGCGCATTTGATTGCTCTTGCCCTTATTCAGAATGGCACTTTTATGCGAGGCCATAAAGTGGTGAATTTCCTCTACAGAGCTGAGAGTGTGTGAGCCGGGGCAGGTGGTGCACGAAGGTCTAGGGTAGCATGGGGGAACTCCCGTATGGCCACTGGGGCCAAACAAGAGACTGTGTCTGACTTCTCTGTAACCTGCGGTGTTCCTCTTACTGAATCCCATAGCCACCTCTGAGAAATGGAAGGGAGGAGGAAGTGACGTCAATGATGGAAAAGTCAGATAAAAGCAAATTGTCCCGAACTAATATGAGTCACACCCCTTTCAACCAACTAGTTCTGAGAAAAGGAAACCACCATTGCCTGAATTTAACCACCGAGACTCCAAACACTGGGATGAGACTTCATGTGGGGATGGAAAGATTTCCACCTACCTAGGCACACTCTGCACGCAGAATCTCCAGTTTTGGCCTGCCTTCAAACTCATCTGTCACTTTGGCCTTTGGAAGGAAGGGGAATAAAAACAATGGCTGTGGCTCCAAGTTGAGTGAGTGTACAGCTGCTCTGTCTCCATCCACTCAGCCCATCTGGGGATGAGCGGGGTGAGTATTTTTTAGTCTTACAAACACTGCCAGGTTACTGCAGCTTTTTTCCCCCCCTTCCATAAACTCTGCTAGGTCAATGCAGCTTCAGTCTCCCATATAGTCAGGTGGACGTTCCTACATTTTCTTCTTTTTTCAAACAGCTTTTTTGAGGTCTAATTCACATGCCATATACTGTACTCATTTAGTGTGCAATGTAATGGTTTGGGGTATATGACATCATTTATTTTATTTTGTTTATTTTGTTGTTGTTGTTATTGAGATAGAGTCTCACTTGTCGCCCTCAGTAGAGTGCTATGCTGTCATAGCTCACAGCAACCTCAAACTCTTGGGCTCAAGCGATTCTCTTGCCTCAGCCTCTTGATTAGCTGGAACTATAGGTGCCCACCACAACACCTGGCTATTTATTAGATTCAGGGTCTCGCTCTGGCTCAGGCTGGTTTTGAACCTATGAGCTCAGGGCAATCCATCCACCTAGGCCTCCCAGAGTGCTAGGATTACAGGTGTGAGCCACCAGGCCCAGCCAGGAACCACATTTTAAAATTAATGTCAGCCGGGCGAGGTGGGTCACACCTATAATCCCAGCAATTGGGAGACTGAGGTGGATGGATTGCCCTGAGCTCATAGGTTTGAGACCAGCCTGAGCAAGAGCGAGACCCTGTCTCTAAAAAATAGCTGGGTGTTGTGGTGGGCACCTGTAGTCCCAGCTACTCAGGAGGCCGTAGCAAGAGAATTGCTTGCACCCAAGAGTTGAGTTGGAGGTTGCTATGAGCTATGACGCCACAGCACTCTACCAAGGGCGACAAAGTAAGACTCTGTCTCTTAAAAAAAAAAAAAAAGAAAAAGAAAAGCTTGATATTAAAACGTGGTTCTTATATTTTCTTACCATTAATAGAATTTTCAGAGTGTGGGGCAGTGGCTCATACCTATAATCCTAGCACTCTGGAAGACCAAGGAGGGTGGATTGCTTGAGCATACAAGTTTGAGACTAGCCTAAGCAAGAGCAAGACCCCATCTCTACTAAAAACAGAAAAACTAGCCAAACATTGTAGCCTGTACCTGTAGTCCCAGCTACGAGAGAGGCTGAGACAAGAGGATTGCTTGAGCCCAGGAGTTTGAAGTTGCTGTGAGCTAAGATGACACCATGGTGCTCAACCCCAGAGCAACAGAGGGAGACTCTGTATAAAAAATAAATAAAAACAAATCTTCAGTACTGCCACCGAAGAAGGAAAGAAAACTGAAATACGGAAGAAAATGACAGTAGAGGTATAGGAGGGAGAGGAGAAAAATGAGGCAGAGACAGAAAGAAAGGAAGAAAAGTTTCAAAGAAGATTGTTTCTGGACTTCCCCATCTTTTAGGCCAGTTTCAAAACCCAGCATGGCAGCATCTCCGTCCACAAGGGCGGGCAGAACGTGAAGTCTCAGGCAGCAGTGGAGAGTTATAGAGGAACGGACCAGAACAGGCTTTGTGGACTGGGGCTGGGAGAGAAAAGGCTTCGGGAGGCCACAGGAAATCTCAGCGCTGCTCAGTTTCCCGGCAGTCAGCCGCACCTCCCCTCCAGGGGAACCAGGCACGCCAGACACGGAATGATAGCACAGTGCCCCCAACCAGGTGCCCATTTTCAACTCAGCCCTTTCCTTGCTTCTCCAATTGCAGCATGTAATGAAGTCAAACCTCAGATTAGGAAGAACTTTTTTTCTTTTTTGTTTTTAATGAGAATTCAGGGAAGTTTTCAGGTTAACTGAGAAGTATGAAGGTATTTAACCTCCATTCAGCTAACTGCCCTTTATTAACATTTCCCCTTCTCCTGATTCCCAGAACTTTTTCAAAACAAGTTCACCATGTGGTGTTTGGACCTGGTTATGACCAGACGGCGCGTGTCGCCGGTACTGCATATAAATCAGCCTGGAGCTTGATTTATAAGGACCAGAGGATTCTTCAGAGTAAATGCTTCTGGGAAAGGAGAAGAGCAAAATGTTGTTGCTTTGTGAGTGGAAAGGGGCTGCTCAGATGTGACAGACACTAAAGATGTGCCACACCTCACCCCCCCCCGCCACCCCCAATGCCCCCAACCCCCCACCCCCGTTCACAAGGGTCAGCTGTTTGCATGGAGACCCACACTTTGGGAAGGAAGGTCCAGGAGGTCTTCAATAAATGACACCGAAGAGTGGCTTTTGATTTTTTTGTTTTTTGAGACAGGGTCTCTGTTGCCCAGACTAAGGTGCAGTGGCATGTTCCCTGCAACCTGAAACTCCTGGGCTCAAGTGATCCTCCTGTCCCAGCCTCCTGAGCAGCTGAGACTACAGGCACATGCCACCATGCCATGCTAATGTTTTCTACATTTTTTTCCTTTCTTTTTTTTTTTTTTGAGACAGAGTCTCAAGCTGTCACCCTGGGTAGAGTGACGTGGTGTCATAGCTCACAGCAATCTCAAACTCTTGGGTTTAAGCGATTCTCTTGCCTCAGCCTCCCGAGTACCTGGGGCTATAGGCATCCCCCACAACACTCGGATATTTTTGTTGTTGTTGCAGTTCTCATTGTTGTTTCAGCAGGCCTGGGCCGGGTTTGAACCCGCCAGCCTCGATGTACGTGGCCGGTGCCCTACCCACTGAGCTACGGGCGCTATCTTTTTCTACTTTTTTTAGAGACAGAGTCTCGCACTTGCTTAGGCTGGTCTTGAACTCCTGGCTTCAAGTGGTCCTCCTGCCTTGGCCTCCCAAAGTGCTAGGATTATGGGCATGAGCCACTGTACCCAGCCCTTTTTACTTTTTGCAAGGCCAACACTCTATTTTGCTCTTTTCCTAAGGAGACCCACGACAGCTATAAGACAGGTGGAATAAGAAACAGTGAAGAGCTCACCAGAGAATACTACCTTCTGCCCCACATGCTACCAAAGGACAGTAACTAGAAAACCTCATGCACTAGAATCACAGATTTTTAGAACTAGAAGCCATCTGAAAGCCATCTGTAGTGGACACCTGACATTCGTGCCTCCCCCACATCAGTGTCCCTTCTTTTGTTTCTAGCACCCTGATTTGTCTTTGAGAAACCAACACTTTTAAACTCTCAGACCTCTGCATGGGGCAGACCTACTCCTAGCTCCAAATAGTGGACACGAAACCCAGGCCCAGACAATGGCTATATTCTATCCTTCCACCTCTAATAATTCATTTAGGATGGACACGTGACTCTCATCAGTCCAAAGAGAACGTAGGCAGGTATTAAAATAGGGCTCTATTTCTTTCTTTCTTTTTTTTTTTT